>NW_022436944.1:52184386-52209161 GCF_009761245.1 Sapajus apella
TTCACCATGTTGACCAGGATGGTCTCGATCTCTTGACCTCGTGATCCACCCGCCTCGGCCTCCCAAAGTGCTGGGATTACAGGCGTGAGCCACCGCGCCTGGCCTTTTTTTTTTTTTTTGAGACGGAGTTTCGCTCTTGTTACCCAGGCTGGAGTGCAATGGCGCGATCTCGGCTCACCGCAACCTCCGTCTCCTGGGTTCAGGCAATTCTCCTGCCTCAGCCTCCTGGGTAGCTGGGATTACAGGCACGCGCCACCATGCCCAGCCAATTTTTTTTGTATTTTTAGTAGAGACGGGGTTTCACCATGTTGACCAGGATGGTCTCGATCTCTTGACCTCGTGATCCACCCGCCTCGGCCTCCCAAAGTGCTGGGATTACAGGCTTGAGCCACCGCGCCCGGCCAAGCTTTAAGTTTTAAATGTTGTTTTATTTTAAGGCTCCAGAAATATTTCACATTAGTTCATTACTCTATCGCCAATGTCTAGCATATTAATGCCTGGCAGATAGCAAAGGCACACAATTAATAATTGTAGAACCTAGCTACTTAGCCCCAAAGGAAAAAATAATAATAATAATTGTAGAACCAATAAGTAACACTCAAAAGTGAGAAATCAGGCCAGGTGCAATTGCTCACGCCTATAATCCCAGCACTTTGGGAAGCCGAAACAGGCGGATCACAAGGTCAGGGGTTCGAGACCAGCCCAACCAACATGGTGAAACCCCGTCTATACTAAAAATACAAAAATTACAGTGGCCCACGCCTGTAATCCCAGCTACTTGGGAAGCTGAGGCAGGAGAATCGTTTGAACCCAGGAGGCAGAAGATCGCACCAATGCACTCCAGCCTGGGAGACAGCGAGACTCCATCTCAAAAAAAAAAAAAAGTAGGTGGGGGAAGAAATCAGGAGTGGCAAAATCCTAGGCTTTTTAAGTCTAATGTGAATTACATTAAACCACCAATAACTATAAGCTATTGGTAGTGTTTGTCACTCTCATTCTAATCTCACTTTCCCTCTCTATCATCCCCTTGGTAGGAAAAAGAGGCGCTTAAGAGCAGAGCAAATTGGAACAAGGGATATTATCTTTTCATGTTGCTGAGTTTCAAAACATTACTCCTTTGAACAATAAAACTATGCCAGATTACAAAATAGCTATGCTCTTAATACAGGAATGATATTTTCCCATGCTTACCGATGCTTTTACTTTTGTGGTATCAACCATATCATAAACGGGAGTGCAATAAACAATCAGTATAAGAAGACTCAGAAGGAAGGCACTGCAGCTTACAAACTCAAAAAAATAAAGTCCTCCACACAAAGTACATTGTGATACAACTTCTTCACAGATGAAGGCCAGCAGAGACAGCAACTACAAATGAAGAAAAACATTTCACTTAAGCGTTTTTCAGAGAACCTATCTATTTAGAAAGCTGTTTCTGAATAAACTCTGTTTACTCAAATATTTACAACGTGGAGACTATGGCAAACAAGATTAGTCAATAAACCCCATCTACACAGAACTTACAGTTTAGCTGCCTTGAAGGAAATACAGCTACATAAATAATTAATTAACCCATCGTATACTAATGCCAGAACAGGGGAAATATATATTGTTATAAAAGCACATAGGAGAGATGCTCAACTTCAGGGTCAGGAAAGGCTTCCTGAAGGAGAAAGCTGAGACCTGAAGAACAGAGTCACTTTCGGGGATTAAAGATTAAAGAAAGAAATTCCCAGCAGAGAAGCAGTACATAGAAAGGCCCAGAAATGAGAGAGCACGGCAGCTGCCCCCATGACCCAACATAGACACATACCCCAACCTCCAACTGAACTGTCAAAGTGAGTCAAATCAACAAGGCTCAAGTACAGTCTGAGGGAAGAGAATGGCAGCATACAAATTATTATGAGACTACAGAGGCAAGCTGAGGCCAGATTTAAATGTCCTCATTAATTAAAAAGTCTGGATCTTAAGGGTTTTAAAGTAAAGGTTGATAATGATCAGGTTTATGCTTTCAATAGTTCTTATTGGCTACAATATGGAGAAAGGACCAGAGGTAAGGCAAACCTTTTGGGGCAGACATCCAACTGGGAAGCTGATATAGGAAATCAGGGCAAATAATAGCGCTTAGCAGCAATGGAGAAGAGTGGCAATCACTGAGAGAGGCAGCAGGAGCTCGTATCAGACAAGATGCCTAGAAAAACGTGGAACACGAGAAACACGAGCACCTTAAACACTTTAACTTAAAAAGACACATTATGAGCAGCCTGGCCAACATGGCGAAATCCTGTCTCTACTAAAACTACAAAGATTAGCTAGGCATGGTGGCAGGTGCCTATAATCCCAGCTATGCAGGAGGCTGAGGCAGAAGAATTGCTTGAACCTGGGAGAAAGAGGTTGCAGTGAGTCAAGTCTTACCACTGCACTCCAGTCTGGGTGACAGAGACTCAAAATAAAAAAAAAAAAAAAAAAAAAAAAAAAAAGGCCCATTTATTCTTCTCTTCAAGTGAGTCTTTTCTTTACAGGTGTACTGACTGGAATTCCACATTTTCTGCACTAATCACTTTCCCACCTATGGAGTACCACTTCCAGACTGATGTTATTTGAAGTGAAGTGAGATCGTAAACACTTGAGAAACAGTTCAGAATCTTTCTAGAGTCGAACTCATTTTACCAGCCTTTTTCAGTTGCCTCGCTCTTCCTTAATTCCACGGCAGATATATATTTTAGTAACTTATCTTTCAGTATTTCCAAAGCATTCAGTTTAAAAAAAAAAATTCCTTTTCACACTCAGTTTCAGCTTTGTAATATTTAAGAGTTTGGCCATAAAAGTATAGTTAGCATAAAGCAGTATGAGAACACCACAACTCGACTGATGACAGAAGCAAGAGTTCCAGAGTGCTAATGAGATGGCTACGGGCCACGGCAGGCTGTGGGTGACTGGTATGGGGTCAGGATGCTTTGTATGGTGAGTGGAGAATGTTAACTCTAGTTAACTTGGCAACCCAATTATACACAAGTGGTTTTTAACTACTTCCAACTGCTATATATGTGATACTAACAATACTGGTCCTCACTGAAGAGTCAGGATTTTTTCTTTTTAAAAGGCAAAGGTGCTGGAGAAAAGATTAAATTCAGTTTTAAATGTGCTGTGATTGAGAGGTCTGTGAAAGAGTTAGGTGGAGGTGTAGTTGGAAAGCAAATGAACATATGGGTCTGGAGTTGAAAGGAGAGGTCTGAGCTGCAGATGAAGACGTGGGAGGCAGCAGAGTGGGAAGGTGTGATGACCCAAATGAGGAAAGACAGCCTTATGTGGAAATCTGAGGAATTGAAGAATTATGGGATACGCAGAGAGGAAGAAACCAGAAGACCACAACTAAGAGCATCAATCAAAAGGGTAGTAAACAAGAAAAAAGTATTTACACACTTACCCACACACATAATCAAGAATGCTCAGTGCTACTTAGAGGTCAAGTAAGAACAACACTGAAACACCTACCTTAGACTGAGCTATCAGAAGGTTGCCAGAGACACCAGCAAGGCAAGTTCCAGGGTAGTCAGGTAGAGAAACTCGATTACAATACTGTATATTGGGAAGTAAGGGGAGGGTAAGGCAGAGAAATAAGAAATAGCATAGTCAACAAGTGTGGCTGGGAAAGAATGGCCAGACAGGGCAGTAGTGGATGAGGTCAAAGAGAAGGGAATTTCAACATGGGAGAGAACTGAGCATGTTTAAATGCTTAGGCAGAAACCAGTAAGATGGGTGGGTCTAAAGACAGAGGTAGAAAAATGACTCTCTAAAGATAGGATTCAGGAATCAGGTTTGGGGCTAACTCTTCTCTAGAAACAGAAGGAAAGACAGAGAAGAAGAGTGCTCTGCTTGGGCAGTTTGTGTGGGTTTTGGGGAAGCTGAGGGAGTTTCCTTCTGAGGGCCGAAACCATCAAAATGACTGATGACCCAAGTGAGAGGCTAAAGGGAATTACCTTCTCACCCCAGTCAGGCCAGTAGAAGCAGCCACACAGGTTAATGGCAACAGGATTGCTACCAAAATCAACAGATACATTTCAGAGCAACAGTAAACATCTTATCCTACAAAACATTTTCATTCAAAAGAGTCAATGGTACAGCCATCCTGAAAAACAGTTCAGCAGTTTCTTTCAAAACTAAGCATGTATCTACCATACAACCCAGTAATAGAACTTTTGGGCATCTATCTCAAAGAAATGAAAACTTTATGTTTGCACAAAAACTGGTACATGTTTATTACAATTTTATTCATAATAGCCCCAAACTAGAAACATTCCAGATGCAATGGTTAAAACAAACTGTGGTAAGGCCGGGCACGGTGGCTCACGCCTATAATCCCAGCACTTTGGGAGGCTGAGGCAGATGGATCACGGGGTCAAGAGATCGAGACCATTCTGGTCAACAAGGTGAAACCCCATCTCTACTAAAAATACAAAAAAATTAGCTGGGCATGGTGGCGCACGCCTGTAATCCCAGCTACTCGGGAGGCTGAGGCTGGAGAATTGCTTGAACCCAGGTGGCGGAGGTTGCGGTGAGACAAGATCGCGCCATTGCACTCCAGCCTGGGTAAGAAGAGCGAAACTCTGTCTCAAAAAAAAAAAAAAAAAGAAAAGAAAAGAACAAAACAAAACAAAACTGTGGTATATCCATACTATGGAAAACAAACTGTGGTATATCCATACTATGGAATATTAGCAATAAAAAGGAGCAAACTTGATACATGTAACGTCCTAGATGAATCTCCAGAGAATTATTCAAAGAAAACAAAATCCAATCTCAAAAGGTTACATATTGTATGATTCCATTCATAGCCCATTCTTAGAATAAAAATAATAATGATGGCTAACAAATTAGTCGCAGCCAAGAGAAAAGGGAAGGGTGTGGCTACAAAGGGGTAGCACAGGGAAGCCCTATGCTGACGGCACAGTTCAGTACCTTGATTGTGGCAGTGATTACAGAAAGCAATACATATGGTAAAATTACACAGAATTACACACACATGCACACACATATGAGTGCATGGGACCTCTCGGTACACTTTTTTTTTTTTTTTTTTTTTTGCAATTTCCTGTGAATCTATAATTATTTCAAAATAAAAAGTTAAAAAAAATAGTTCAAATCTATACTGGTATCCAAACCTTTAACGGATTTCCTCTCCCTCCTACCGGCTACACAAAATGTATATATCCCCACAACTGAAAATAATTTATATAAAAGAAAAAACATAGGTACTATCCCTCTGATTTTCTGTAAGTTAGTGAAGCATGAAATAGCCCAGCATGTCCCAAACAACGTTCTTCAGACAGATGTTAGGTAAGGCACTCCCAATCACTACACCACAGAATATAAGGTGACAACGCTTCCTTGGTTTCCTGCAGTCATAGTCACAGGATAAGTTTTTACACGACTATAGTCTAATAAAATATGAAACATCTAACATTTCACTTGCCCTTTTCTTGCCTCTATGTTATATCTTGTCCAAGTTTTAAAAGTTTCTCTATGAGAAATTTGCAAAATATGCCTCAGGTGTATAAAAGTCAATTAACTGAGAGAAGATACCAGCCTAAAATTCTAGGGTTTGGGAATAAACCATTCATGCTACAATTAGACTATGAGGCATACTCATGTGTGAAGGTTACATGGCAATAAAATATTATCTGTAGGATAGACATAGGCTGCTTGTCTAATCTCAGTTAAAAAAGGACAGGATCCAGCTTGTCCAGAAGCAGTCAGTCTCAAGTCATTACAAGTCCTATGCCAAATGCATTAATAGGGGTCATTCTTATTGACCTTCAGCCTCAGAGCAACAATAAGAGGCAGGTTCTGCCTGGATATCTTAAGAGAATGAAGGAGTAAGTTTGGACATCTGGCAGGGCACAGTAGCTCACACCTGTAATCCCAGCACTTTGGGAAGCCAAGGCGGGCAGATCACTTGAGGCCAGAAGTTCAAGACCAGCCTAGCCAATATGGGAAAACCTCATCTCCACTAAAAATATATAAATTAGCTGGGCATCACAGCACACGCCTGTAATCCCATTGGACAGCTGAAACGTGAGGATTGCTTGAACCCCAGAAGGTGGAGGTTACAGTGAGCCAAGATTTCGCTACTGCACTCCAGCGTGGGTGACAGAGCAAGACTCTATCTCAAAAAAAAAAAAAAAAAAAAATTGGACATTTGTTAGTTCCCATCTCAAGTTAAAAGCCAAGAAATTGGCACTACAAGCTGTAGTCAATATGAAATTCTGTTGGCCACGTGCAATGGCTCACACTTGTAACCCCAGCACTTTGGGAGGCTGAAGAGGGAGGATTGCTTGGGCTCAGGAGTTTGAGACCAGCCTAGGCAACATGGTGAAACCCTGTCTCTACCAAAAAAAGAAAAAAAAAATTATCTGCATACCCATCTATGAGGCTACTAACCTTCCTAAGTTCCCACAGCATAACACAATTGCTAGTTCAAAGTGTACTTGAGTATACTGTTCTACGTACAGGAAGATGTAATGATGGAGTAATAAGCTCAATGTACAAGAAACGACAATAATAAAATATATTTTATACCACATTAACTGCATTCATTATATGTAGGTTAGAAAATCTCAAGAAAATGTTCTGAGGAGCTAGAAAAGGATGAGTGGAAAAGCAGGACTCAAACCAGACGGAGACACACACAGAACCTGGAGAGACAGATGACATTCTATGTGGAAGATGATAAAGAACACATTCGTAATGGCAAGGATTTCCACGGTAAATCCAAAAATGATAATAAGACAACTGACCTAACTGGATGGGGATGATGAAAAACATGGTTTAGGAGTTGGGTGAGGTTGTGTGATGATCATGCAAGGGAATATGATGTCTAGATGAAGGCAGCAGGGAACGCCAGCCCGGTTTAGAAGGTTAGAAAACAGGAGGACAGAGGATTGGGTGGAGCCTGAAGGAATTCTACAGTTCAAGAGGAGGAGGGAAAAGAGCAAGCAGCAGAGGACAAGCAAGCCAAAGGAAGTGTTTTCAAAAAAAGAAAACTCCTTTAAAAGCAGCAAGTGAACATACTCCAAACTGTTAAACAGTGACACCCGGCAGTGTGAGGGGTGGGAAAGTGGTTTTATTTTAATATTTTCAGTTTTTTTTTTTTTTTTAGTAAGCAGACACTTTTTTGTAATAAAAAGAAAAAAAGTGTAAAAGTTGAAGGAAGAATTTTGAGAAATGAGCAGTCACCAGCATTAAATGCCAAAGTGGTCAAGAATAGGAAGAGAGAAAAATGTCACAGAATTAGGTAAGAAGTTAATGGTAAATGCAACCCATAAGTAAAAAAGCTCAATTACTGTTTTTGTCAATTACAATGTTTTCTCAAAAACTATTGAGAAAGTTTTTTTCTCAATAGCATGAAGTCATCAGACTAAATACTGCTTACTGAATATTAAGCTAAGTACCTAACAACTGTATACCCAACGTAACTCCTTCTAATGACATAAAATTTTACCCAAATATAATTAAGGGAATGATCAAGCTTTTAATGTCAGGAGGGCCCTTAGAGAGCATATAGTCTCCCACCCTCATGTTTACAAAGATGGCATTAATCTACTGACAGGTTAAGCCTCAAGTTAGCTTGGCACAGACAACCCAAGCCTCTGACTCCCACTCTGTATTTCCTGTCCCCATGAAACACTGTTAAATTCCTTTTACAACTATGTCTGTTTGTGTAGGTTTTCCCCATAAGACTGGGTTTCTGAAGTTAAAACCACAGTTCTGTGTATTTCCCTTAATGTATTAATCATACATCAAAAACAATTTGCTGACATCAACAGATTTGGGAAGTCTCAGTGACTAAAAGGTGATCTTACTCACAGCTCCGGTGATTTAAACACTGGATAATTACTACCCTGCATCTATCTCTCCATTTCAGTTTCACTACCTTTTCTGAAATTTTAAGTATTTCTTAAAACTACCACTATATTAAATACGAATTCTCCATTAATTTACTAGTCACTACTTATATTTCATAAAAAGAATTTTTAAAGATTTGCCATTAATTATAAGGCTCCACCTACAAAATTATGTGAATTATAAATTAACGAACTTTACTACTAAAAACCTTATAGTTATAAGTAAAATTCAAATTAAACAATCCATTGGTCTGAAGAAACAGGCCAGGCCTCCCATGCCTTAGGCAAATATTTGCTCTTACAAAGGTTCAAAGGTGTAATTTGATGACACTATGGATCCTCCTCAAGGCAAAAATGGAATATTTCAATTTATTATACATCAGTTTTCATATATAAATAATGAAAAGAGCAGCAATATGAGAAATTCTTCTAAGTAATTTCTTTCTTGGTACTTATATGGTAACATTACTTATAATGTAATAAATTGAAAAATCACTAGTGAATTCTAAAACTGCTTGCCAGATGAGTGACTAGAATCCCAGTACTGTGCAGCTATCAGGACAGTCAACTGATAGCATGGACACAATGTGGAGCTTGTTGCACAGAAAATTACACATATTTAGGTCACTGCACCAGCGTAACAGCAAGCAATTAGGCTACCAAACGTCAATTCTCCCCTTAAAACAAAAACTCCCTCAAAAGAACTCACAAAATAAAACATGAACATATGGACAAATCTAAGGATAGTATAAACTGAAAAAAACTGCATAAAGTTAGGACTCCAATAACTCCTTGTACTGAATTCTCAACTGAGTATTTCTTCTTAAGCTCTGGAAGGGTGGATGGTAGTTGGGGGTCGCTTAGGTTTTTGACAAAATTCAGGTCATATCTGAATGGCAGACACAGCTATGTAACTTCAAGGGACAGAAAAGCTATGTTTTTTTTTTATCTCTAATCTCCTGTGTGTGTGTACAGGCTCCACTCTCTATCCCATCAATGTTCAGTTCTGTAACAGCAAACCCCATGGCGCCTCAGAGGTTTGAAAAAAAAAAAATCTTAAGAGTGGAAAGAACCTCAGAGGTAATCCAATTCAATCTACTAAGACTCTAAAATTTAAGAATTTCCTAAGTATATACACAGTGTCTAGTTTCTAAGTTTTAGAGCAGGCTTCCTTTGTCTTGTAGGATCTTTGACACTCTGTTAAGATTTATGGATCCGGAATAATATACTCAAACACAAAAGTGTACAATATTTTGAACATAATTTCAAAGGGTTTGCAGGTCCCTTGTTAAAACACCTCCCCTTATGATTATGAGTTTCTCCCTTACAGTTGTTTCCTTACTGGAGCTCGGCAATTATGTTTCGGTTTTTGAAAAATTAAACATCTAAAGTAAAACAACCAATCTATCAGAGTTTAAGTTAAGGCAAAGACCCTGCCTATAGCTCCATACTGGAAGACAACTTTTACTGACTTCATATGTAACTCTCTTGGGACTTTCTGGATAATTCCTGTAATACACTGTTCCTGTGAAGAGAGAAGACATTATCAAAACAGACGAAGCAGGAACAAAAAGACAACCATCAAAGTGAAAAGCAATAATGAAAAAATATTTTTAAATCTCCATATTAAAAAAGGCATTCTTGAGTAAGGAGGGGAGGCGGGGCAGGCAGGCCCAAGGCCTGAAGCCCACCGAAGCCCACCCACCGCGCCTGTAGCAGCCGCTCTTGTCCTCTGGGTACGGCTCGCAGGAGTGTTGGTTACCATGGTGAAGCTGGCAGCCAAATGTATCCTGGCAGGAGATCCAGCAGTGGGCAAGACCGCCCTGGCCCAGATCTTCCGCAGTGATGGAGCCCATTTCCAGAAGAGCCATATACTGACAGCGGGAATGGATTTGGTGGTGAAGACAGTCCCAGTTCCTGACACGGGAGACAGTGTGGAACTCTTTATTTTTGACTCTGCCGGCAAGGAGCTGTTTTCGGAAATGCTGGATAGATTGTGGGAGAGTCCCAACGTCTTATGTCTCGTCTATGATATGACCAATGAACAGTCCCTCAACAACTGCAGCAAGTGGCTGGAGAAACCTCAGTCACAGGCTCCAGGCATCTGTCTCCCAGGTGTTTTAGTTGAGAACAAGACAAACCTGGCCGGCAGATGAGCAGTGGACTCCACTGAGGCCCGGGCGTGGGCGGTGGGCCAACGCCTGGAAATGTTTTGAAACATCCGTGAAGGAGATGGAAAACTCTGAAGCCCCTTTCCACTGCCTGGCCAAGCAGTTCCACCAGCTGTACCGGGAGAAGACGGAGGTTTTCCGAGCACCGGTGTAAAGGCTAGAGTGGATCGTGCCGTAAGACCAGAGAAGACAGAATTACCTCTGCACTGTTAATATATAATGACGGCTTTAAAGAAAATTAGAGAAAATGTAAAAAAAAAAAAAAAAAAAAAAAAAGAAGGCATTCTTGTAACATAAACATTTCCCCATAAACAAATAAATGGATTTCATAAAGAGATATTTGTTTTTATCCTTTCCCCATTTCTTCTTATGAATGATGGAGAGCAAGTAAGAATAGTCTAACAATCTTTTTTGTTTTTTGAGACGGAGTCTCACTCTGTTGCACAGGCAAGAGTGCAGTAATGTAATCTTTGTTCACTGTAACCTCTGCCTGCTGAGTTGGAGCGATTCTCCTGCCTCAGACTCCTGTGTAGCTGGGATTACAGGGGTGCGCCACCACGCTAGGCTAATTTTTGTATTTTTAGTAGAGACAGGGTTTCCATGTTAGCCAGGCTGGTTTTTGAACTCATGATTAAGGTGATACGCCCACCGCAGCCTCCCAAAGCGCTGGGATTATAGGTGTGAGCCACCGCTCCCGGCCTAGTCTAACAATCTTTTAAGGCAAATTCATCTTCTCTGTGTCCAAATATAACATTTACCACAATAATTTCTGGTTGTGTTCCGTGTTTTCTTCTATAATAGCAATAAGGAAGGAAACCAGTTATGTTCTATTGCAAAGACATAAAACTACAGTTTACTATAGTAAGGTATTGAGAAATTTTACTTTAGCTTTGCCACTTTTTATTACAAAGAAAAAACAAATGCAACTGAAAACAGATTTTATGGGCAACAAATTGATACACACGATTGTTTTAAGCAGCAAGAATGCTTCAGATGGGCTGGGCACAGTGGTTTATACCTGTAATCCCAGCGCTTTGGGAGGTCTGGGGGCGAATCAGCCTGGTCAACATGGCGAAACCCTGTCTCTCTCTCTCTTTTTTTTTTTTTTTTTTTTTAAAGATGGGGTTTCCCCATGATGGCCAGGCTGGTCTTGAACTCCTGACCTCAGGTGATCCACCCACCTCGGCCTACCAAAGTGCTAGCATTACAGGCGTGAGCCACCGCGCCGGTCTCTATAAAAAATACAAAAAAAGGCAGGGGGCGGCGGCTCACACCTGTAATCCCAGCGCTTTGGGAGGATGAGGAGGGCAAATCAATAGGTCAGGAGTTCAAGACCAGTCTGGCCAACACAGTGAAACCCCATCTCTACTAAAAATACAAAAAATTAGCCCGGGTGTGGTGGTGTGCGCCTGTAACCCCAGCTACTTAGGAGGCTAAGGCAGGAGAACCGCGTGAACCCGGGAGGTGGAGGTTGCAGTGAGCCAAGATCGAGCTATTGCACTCCAGACCTGGCAACAGTGTGAGACTCCGTCTTAAAAAAAAAAAAAAAAAAAAAAAAAAAAAAAACGCACACATACACACAAAATTAGCCAGGCACGGAGGAGGCAGAAGTTGCACTGAGCCAAGATCGCACCACTGCACTCCAGCCCAGCGACAGAGCAAAACTCAAAAAAAAAAAAAAGCTTCAGATAAATGTTCTTTTCTGTTCCAAAGAGTTCTACTATTCATGCAGAAAATTTCAGCTTTACTGAAGAGAAATACAGCTGATATCTAAAAATCATGTGACAGCTGACAAGAGGAAGAGCAGAGGGAAGATGGTGGAAGGAACAGGTTATGCAAAGGAACAGTGGTAGGAAGGAGCCCCTGATGCCTCGTAATAAATTAAAGGTGGCCGGTGTGGACCCACCTAAAGGGAGAATGGAGAGAAAGATAAGGCTCGATCCTGCTGGGTTCCATAGACCACATTACCACTTGCTTTCAAAAGATTTCCCAGTCATCATCAGATATGATCATTTTGATCACTCAACAGCAGTGCCGATTTTCCGACTTCTGTTTTTCTATTCAATAAAAGTAGGTCATCTGAATTCTAAGAATTTAACTTCTAGTCATTTGAGTGGTAAGAATTTAAGTTCTTTACAAGGACGCCAATGAGATACCTTTTACTTACAATGGTTAAAAAACAAAGCAAAGTAAGACAAAACAAAGCCCATAAACATTCTAATCATTCGGATTTTTCCTACACTGGTTCTACTGCAGAAAATGTTCCTCCTCATCTGTGGCTGAAACAGGACACAGGAGCTCAACATCACTGTAAAGCGAATTATAATTTAAATCTCAAAAGATGCTGTGTTTTTTTCACTAATAGATTTATGGTACTTTAACTGCTTAAAAGAAACTCAATGCAATGGAAAGCTGCGTACCGTGTTCTAGTTCTATCCGCACATACTCACAAAAAGCTGCCCTTTGACTTTCCACTTCGAACCCATATTGCTCAATTCTGAAATAATTCTTTTCCAGTCAATACCAAACTTTTAGAAGACAATTTACTGGACATGCACACACACACACGCCCCCCTCAACGCCATGCTTGGTATCGAGGACTTTGCCCAGCAGGTTAAACTACCCCCAAGGGCGCTCAACAGGAAAACCGCAAAAGCCAGAAAAGATAAACAGAAAGCGCTTCACAGTCTAATTACAGGCACTGTGGACGATAATGCAGAGTAGAGCCGGGAGAAGGGAGGAAAGCGCCACGGAAGATGAGTGGAAGAGGTTCAAGCGGCTGCCCTGGGTCTCCGACGCATTTCCTGGGCCCGCTTAACAGGCTGGGTGGCCGCAGGTCGCGGGATCCCGACGCGGGGAGCCGTGGGGCCGAGGGGCCGCCCGGCGGAAGGGCGGAGGGTAACGCCCCCCTTCCCCAGGCGGAGAGAGAAGGAACTAGAGGTGTAGAAACCACCTCGTACTGAACAGCCAAGCCGAAGAGAAGCAGCTCCGCGGCCTCCCAAGCCCGGGCCAGACCCCGCTCCCCAGCCCGGGCTCGCCTCACCCCCGCGGCCAGGCACTCACCAGCTGCAAGCCCTTGAGAACGCGCCGGAGCCAGGGGAGTCGGCCCAGGAAGAAGTAGGCAGCGAGGCCGCTCCGGGGCCCTGTGGCGGAGCCCGGGTCCTCCTCCGTAGTGGGGCTGTACACCGCTCCGTTCTCCATCGCCGAGGGCCGGGGAGCGCGGCAGCCACAGCAACCTCACCGCCCACTTCGCGGACTCCAGAAGAGCCCGGGAGCGCGGAGGGGCCGTCACTTCCTGGGCCTCCTCCCCGGCTTCCGTCCGACTCCGCCCCGCCCTCGCCGCGCCCCGCCCCCTCCCTCAGCTGACTTGCCTGTTAGCTCTTGGGCTTCTTCCGACCTTCGTCCAAGAACTGAGTTCTTTCTGTGAGCCTTTGATGGATTTCTCACCTCCCTCCATATTTCATCCTCCTGACATTCATTCATTCATTCATTCACTCAATGTTTTTTAATACTTTCAGCGTGCAGGGAACCCCGTTCTAGGTGCTAGGGTGACAGCCGAGAAAGGATCCCGAGAAACAGACGATAAACAAGAAAACAGATTAATAACAATTTCCGATAGTGATAAGTGACGTGAAAATAGCGTGATGTGAAAATATGACATGAAAATAGTGGATTCAGCACTTCTGGCGGCTTGGTAAATTTATTTTAAAAAAAAAAGGAAGAAGAAAGAAAGGGATGGATAGTCGAGTGCTCTACTTAAATGGCCACTGCGAGGTATCAGCTGTATTTCTCTGCAGTAAAGCTAAAATTTTCTACATGAATAGAACTCTTTAAAACAGAAAAAAATGTTCATCTGAAGCTTTTTTTTTTTTTTTAAGTCTTACTCTGTCGCCCAGGCTGGAGTGCAGTGGTCAGGAAAGTCCTCTCTGAGGACCATGATCTTTGAGTTGAATGAGACGCAAAGTAGGAGAAGCCAGGCTTGGAAAGATCTGGGGAGAGCCTTTCATGCAAGTGCAAATGTTCGGAGGACCAAATGAGTTTGGCTGAATCTGAAGCCCAAAAGCCTGTGTGGCTAGGAATAAGTACGGGAGGAAAGGAGATGAAGTTGGAGATGTAGGCAAAGGCCAGATAATGTGGAGGCCTTGCAGACAAGGGACGAATTCAGCTTTCATTTTAAGTACAATGAGTAGTCTGTAAGGATTTCCAGGATTGCTCCCTCCCACGTCTCTCCAAATTCCATTTAGGCTCACTTTTCTGTTGGGCACCAGCACCAGCCCTGTACGTGGGTGCCCTTAGTCCTAGAGGTGACGAGGGATTGAGAAAAGGAAATAGAGACAGAGACACAAGGGTAGAATTCACAGCGTTGGTCCCCAGCTCTGGGCTCCAAACACTTTTATTATGTGTGTAATCTCATTGATCTTATAGACATGAAAGGGAGGGTAAAGGGGTAGGTAAGGTAGTGGGAGAGAGCGCTTGTGATCCTTTTAAGACATGCTAAACTAGTGTTCTGAGTTTATCACCAATTGCTATCGGGTTGCTGCGGCATCAGAAGTATAGCGGCCAGGGAGCCACTGGGTCTGCCACACTCAATGCATCAAGGGCTTTTATCTCCCTAGCACTGAGGACATAGAGCAGTTAAAATCACTCCATATTCTGAGAACCTAGACAGAGCCTGAGGCCTTCCGTGATCTCTGCCCTGCAAGGCTTTTCTCCTCCTTGCCAGCTCCCATCTGCAAAGACCCTCCTGGATCTTGTGAGCAGAGGTCGACTCCCTTCTCAGAGATCTCTGCACAGGCCCTCTTTACAAGACCCTCATGCAGTCTCCATGTTGAGAAGGCACTCTTGGGACCAGAGCAGTATTCCCTGCTCTGCAGCCACTCTGAGGTGTTCCCCGGTGTACCTGCGCTCTCGGTTGGTCTTTACCTTAGGCCTCCTGTTGCTGCTTGATTTCTGATTAACTGCACCGGTAATATAGTTTAGTTCTGTGTATAAACTTCAGTGTACTCTGAGCCAAGCAAGCTTATAATTATTTAGCTACAATTAACATAGGTCTCCCCCTGACCATGTTGACCCACACTTTTCAAAATCATTTTGTTTCTCTTTCTTGATCACCAACTGCTACAGTCACATATGTTAATTTTGTGTGAACTTGTCAAGGAGTGCAATTATATTTTAACAACTGAAGTTGATTGAGTTACAGAATCTTCACTTTCGAATGAGACAACGGAGGCCAAGAGGCTGAAATCATATGCGAGGTCAAACAGCCAAGGGCAGCTGGAATTCAGGCATGGGCACTCTGACTCGAAACCTAGCCACTAACTGCTAACCCAGCCACCGTCAGCCTCTGACTCCTCTCCACTGGTCTCAAACCCACGGAAGGCCAGGCACGGTGGCTCATGCCTATAATCCCAGCCCTTTGGAAGGCCGAGGCGGGCAGATCACGAGGTCAAGAGATGGAGACCACTTGGCCAACATGGTGAAACCCTGTCATTACTAAAAATACAAAAATTAGCAGGGCATGGTGGTGCGCACCTGTAGTCCCAGCTACTCGGGAGGCTGAGGCAGGACAATTGCTTGAACCTGGGAGATGGAGGTTGCAGGGAGCTGAGTTCACACCACTGCACTCCCGCCTGGTGACAGAGCGAGACTCTGTCTCAAAAAAAAAGAAAAAGAAAAAGAAAAACCCATGGAAGAGAGAAGGGGTTTCTCCTGCTGTCAGCTGCCACATTTATCGTATCTTCTTCATGACCCCAAACCTCCCTTTCTTCTTTCAGTAACAAACAAAAGCTCCCATTCAAATGAACAGAGACAAGTAGATACTGCCTTGCCGGGGCCACCTACAACCAGCCAGAACTATCCTTCTGTCTTTGATTACATGCATTCTGAATGTCCTCCTGAGGCCAAGATGCCACCAATTCTCTCCAACAAAAGAAGGCCACTGTATTTTCACCAGGGCTACAAGGATTCATTATCTCATTATTCTTCAAGTCATTATCATCCTAAATTGAACACTACTGATGTCTAAAATTTCCTTTGAAATTCATCCAAAATTAAGATGAGTTGATGATTAGAGAGATGAATAAAAGATTTGTGATAGGCTGGGCGTGGTTGCTCATGCCTGTAATCCCAGCACTTTGGGAGGCTGAGGTGGATGGATCACCTAAAGTCAGGAGTTCGAGACCAGCCTGACCAACAAGGTGAAACCCCATCTCTACTAAAAATACAAAAATTATCCAGGTGTGGTGGTGCGTGCCTGTAATCCCAGCTACTCGAGAGGCTGAGGCAGGAGAATCGCTTGAACCTGGGAGGCGGAGATTGCAGTGAGCCAAGATCGTGCCACTACACTCCAGCCTGGGCAACAGAGCAAGACTTCGTCTCAAAAAAAAACAAAAAACATTTGTGATAAAGCAACTGTGGTAACATATTCGTGGTGATATCTAGGTGAAGTATACGGGTGTCCACTGTACAATTATTTCAACATTTCTCTATGTTTGAACATTTTCTTTCTTTCTTTTTTTTTTTTTTTTTTTTTGAGACGGAGTTTCACTCATGTTACCCAGGCTGGAGTGCAATGGCGCGATCTTGGCTCACCGCAACCTCCGCCTCCCGGGTTCAGGCAATTCTCCTGCCTCAGCCTCCTGAGTAGCTGGGATTACAGGCACGCACCACCATGCCCAGCTAATTTTTTGTATTTTTTAGTAGAGACGGGGTTTCACCATGTTGACCAGGATGGTCTCGATCTCTTGACCTCGTGATCCACCCGCCTCGGCCTCCCAAAGTGCTGGGATTACAGGCTTGAGCCACCGCGCCCGGCCTTGAACATTTTCAAAATAAAGTATTGAGGGCAGGTTACAAACAAACAAGGATACTTTGAGACGGGAGAGACGAACAGACCGTCAACCCTCTTGGTTTGTTTAGTGCACACTTATGCACTTCTCTAGGGGTCTCTGCTTCTCTTTGCAATTTTAGAAGACAAGAATTTAACCTGTGATTCATAAACTCCAAGGTGGCGAATCATCTGCGAGGTTACTTAAAAAATAAAGATTCTTGGAGATCTAGCCCCAAAGATTCTGAATGTGGATGGGTTTTGGGAATACACTTCTTTAACAAGCCCTTCATGTGTGTCTGGGAAGAAATCCATCCACAAAGAGAAACACTGTTTTGTAGTGTGAGAAAAGTGCAAGCCTCTGTGCAGGACAGTGGACATGCCATATTTTCTTTGCTCTGATTGATTTGGGGGTGCCCAGGACTTAGAGACTAATATTTCACCCAGGTAAAGAAGTGGGCATTCCTTATGTTTTCTTCATAAATTGAAAGACCAAATAAAAATGTTAGTGCTTCATGAGCAAACACTTGTATAGGAAACTCTTTTGATGGGCATATTCACACAGAAAACTGTCACCCTCATTAATGAATAAACAACTTGGAATAGACAATGGTGGGATGATGTTGAAATGAGAAATCATATTTATGGTGAAAAAATACAACAAAAAGAAGAAAGGAAGATACGCTAAATTTAGGTTTTAAAGAATATTCACTGTTCTCCTTTAATATTAGGTATTTAATTTTTTAAATATATATTTTATTGCATTTTAGGTTTGGGTTGGACTATGCAACAATCTTGCATGTTCTTCACATGTACCCCCAAACCTAAAAAGCAATAAAATAGGGGTGTGTTTTTGCTATTATAATGAGCAAAGGGTCAGTTTGAGGACAGGTAAAATCAAAGTGCTCATGCTCTTTACAGGAGAAATTCCCTACTGAAGATGGCTTTGCTTGATTGAGTTCAATCACAATTCAAATGCTGAGGCTTATTGTGTTGACTCTTCAGGTCACCACAGTTGCTGCGTCCTGAGGACACCGGCACTTCCTTAACTACCTGTCCTGCCTCAGTACTACTTTTTCAGTTGAGAGTTTTATTTTTCAGCAGCTCCTGCTAAAAATTTTTTTACTGGCTCTCTTATTGGTATTAGCACAGTTAGGCAATGATGTGGATACAAAGTTAGATTATAGATGCTGTCCTTCAATAACATCGCTGTACTGTCCACAAAGGACTATGTTACAAAATAGAAAGAGTTATGCATAAAAAAGATACAAATTAAATATGTTGCTAATTCAGAGCAGAGGGAAATGACTTTCAGTTAAAAGGATCACTACAGTGGAGCTTCAAGGTGGGATTAAATTATACTTGAGTTTGGACACACAGATAAGGGCAGAATGTATTCAGGCAGTAGGGCGGTACCAAGGAAGGCAAAGAAAGTATGCAAAGGCACAGTGAATGAGGGAGCAGGAAGGACAGAGTAGTTAAGGAATATAAGCTCAAGATGAAATTTTGGAGGGCTTTAAAAATCAGGGTAACTACCAGGGGCAGTGGCTCACGCCTGAAATCCCAGCACTTTGGGAGGCTGAGGCGGGTGGATCACCTGAGGTCAGGAGTTTGAGAACAGCTTGACCAACATGGAAAAACCCCATCTCTACTTAAAAAAATATAAAATTCTCCAGGCATGATGGAGCATGCCTATAATCCCAGCTACTCGGGAGGCTGAGGCAGGAGAATTGCTTGAACCCAGGAGGCAGAGGTTGTGGTGAGCCAAAATCGCACCATTGCACTCCAGCCTAGTCAACAACAATAAAACTCAATTTCAAAAAAAAAAAAAAAATTATGCCAAGGAACTGGGCCTTTCCATCATTATTGGGTAATGAAGAACTTCCAAAGAGTTTTAGGAAGGGGAGTAAAATGATCACAGCTTTTCCTTGTGGATATTTTTCTAGCAGCCTTGAGCACACTTGTTGCAGCGATCCAGGTAAGGGCTGCTGTGAAAGTTCGGGAGATAGGGAAAGAAGCTTCAACTCTGACAGTAGTCATGGGGATGGTGCCAGGAAAACCTTGGAGGTAAAACCAATGATATTTGAAGACTGATTTGTTTAGAGAATAAGAAAGGAATTGGAGCAGGCGATAATATTTCAAGTCTGGGTAACGAGGCGATTGAGGAAGAATAGTAACAGAGAGGGAATAAAGGAGGCAGTAACTTTTGTTGGTGTTGAAGTACAAACTTCAAAAAATTAAGAAGATAACTTTCATACAAGCATGTAGTAAGAATGCTTCAAAGATTTTTCTAACTGATTAATTACAGGCTCATGCCTGTAACCCCAGCACTTTGCAAGGCCAATGCAGGAGGATTCCTTGTGTCCAGGAGTTTGAGACCAGACTGGACCCCATCTCTTAAAAAAAAAAAAAAAAAAAAAATTAGCTGAGTGTGGAGGCATATGCCTGTAATCCCAGCTACTCAGGAGGTTGAGGTAGAAGGATTGCTTGAGCCCAGGAGGCTGAGGTTACAGTGAGCCCTGATTGTGCCATTGTGCCACTGCACTTCAGCCTGAGTGACAGAGTGAGACCGTGTCTTAAAAAAAAAAAAAAAATCGCCTTTCCAACTTGAACCCAGCAGAATGGCCCCCACAAAGAAGAATGGTGAGAAGAAAAAGGGCCGTTCTGCCATCAACGAGGTGGTGACCTGAGAATACACCATCAGCATTCACAACCGCATCCATGGAGTGGTCTTCAAGAAGCGTGCCCCTTGGCCACTCAGAGAGATTTGGAAATTTGCCATGAAGGAGATGGGAACTCCAGATGTGCGCATGGATACCAGGCTCCACAAAGCTGTCTGGGCCAAGGGAATAAGGAGTGTCCCACATGGAATCCGTGTGCAGTTCTCCAGAAAAATGTAATGAGGATAAAGATTCACCAAATAAGCTCTATACTTTGGTTACCTATGTACCTGTTACCACTTTCAAAAATCTACAGTCAATGTGGATGAGAACTAATCACTGATGGTCAAATTCATCAAATAAAGTTATAAAATTGCAAAAAAAAATTACCTAACTTATTAGTGAAGTAATCAGAAGAATGTAAAACTGGTTTAGAGGAGGATATGAGAGACGTGTGTGTGTGTGGGGGGGGTTCAGTGAAAGAAAAAAAAAATAATGCTAGAATAAGATTGCTAGGTTAAATCCCAAACTGCTCACAGTCTATGTGACAATAAAATTGTTAATTTTGTGATGAACTCTAACATGGAGAAATCATTTTTATCTCTAACAAAAATCATTTGCAATTTACCAATTTTCTATAATGCAAATTTCTATTAGTACCTCAATAACAGAATCTGGGCCCAACTCAATAATAAATAGTAACTCAAAGAAAATTGTCTTTCCCTAGACCATCAGGTGACTCTTAGGAGAGCTTTGTAAACAATGCTCTAGTCTAGGGATCAGCAAACTTTTCTATTTTTTTTTTGACATGGAGTCTCACTCTGTCGCCCAGGCTGGAGTGTAATGGTGCAACCTCCGCCTCCTGGGTTCAAGCGATTCTCCTGGCTCAGCCTCCCGAGTAGCTGCGATTACAGGCATGTGCCTCCACGCTCAGCTAATTTTTTGTGTTTTTAGCAGATACGGGGTTTCACTATGTTACCCAGGGTGGTTTCAATCTCCCAACCTCAGGTGATCCATCTGCCTTGGCCTCCCAAAGTGCTGGGATTACAGGTGTGAGCCACCATGCCCAGCCGGCAAACTTTTTCTTTAAAGGGCCAGATAGTAACTATTTTATTTTATTTATTTATTTATTTTTTTTTTTTTTGAGACGGAGTTTCACTCATGTTACCCAGGCTGGAGTGCAATGGCGCGATCTTGGCTCACCGCAACCTCTGCCTCCTGGGTTCAGGCAATTCTCCTGCCTCAGCCTCCTGAGCAGCTGGGATTACAGGCACGCACCACCATGCCCAGCTAATTTTTTGTATTTTTAGTAGAGACGGGGTTTCACCATGTTGACCAGGATGGTCTCAATCTCTTGACCTCGTGATCCACCCGCCTCGGCCTCCCAAAGTGCTGGGATTACAGGCTTGAGCCACCGCACCCGGCCGATAGTAACTATTTTAGGCTACGAGAGCCATATGGTCTCTGTCGCAATTCAATTCTGTTGTTGTAAAATAAAAGCAGTTGTGGGATGATACATTAACAAATAGGTGTGGCTGTGTTCCAACACAGCTTTACAAATGCAGGCAGTAGGCTGGATTTGGCCCACAAATCATGGTTTGCTAACCCCTGCTCTAGTTCAGTAGTTCTCAAACTTAAGTGATCATCAGAATCCCCCGGAAGGCTTGTTAAACCATGGATTGCTGGGTCCAGCCCCCAGAGTTTCAGACTCAATAGATCTTGGGTGGAACCTGAACATTTGCACTCCTAAGAAGTTCCCAGGTGATAGTGATACTGCTGGTCCAGGGACCACACTTTGAGAAACATGGTGCTGGTATGACATTGAAAGGGTACTTGGTAATCCTTATTTCCAGGTTTTTGGTCATTTGTTCCAACAAAAGGAAGATGAAAATCTCAGGTTAGGGTACACTGAGATTGAGGTGCCAGAGGGCATCAAGCAGAGTTTCTGATAAATAGTTTCAAATTTGGATCTGGAGGCTGGGCATAGGGGCTCACACCTGTAATCCCAGCACTTTGGGAGGCCTATGTGGACCAATTACTTGAGGCTAGGAGTTCAAGACAACCCTGGCCAACATGGCGAAACCCATCTCAACTAAAAATACAAAAATTAGCCAGGCATGGTGGCATATGCCTGTAATCTCAGCTAACCAGGAGGCTGAGGCACCAGCTCTGTTTTAAAAAAAAAAAAAAAAAAAAGGGATAGGCCCATCAAGGTGGCTCACACCTGTAATCCCAGCAGTTTGGGAGGCTGAGGAGGGCAGATCATGAGGTAAAGAGATGGAGAACATCCTGGCCAACATGGTGAGTCTGTGTTTCTACTAAAAATACAAAAATTAGCTGGGCATGGTGGTGTGTGCCTGTAGTCCCAGCTACTCTGGAAGCTGAGGCAGGAGAATCACTTGAACCTGGGAGGTGGAGGTTGCAGTGAGCCAAGATAGCACCACTGCACTCTAGCCTGGCTACAGAGTGAGACTCCATCTCAAAAAACAAACAAAAAAGGATCTGGAGAATTGGAGGAAATAAAGCATCTGGGAAATACTCACAGAACTGAATACTTAGAGACGTAAAAGTGTTAAAGGGATGAACTTACAGGAAGAAGAGGATTTAGGCCAGAACTTTGGAGGGACTAGGAAAGAAGGTGAAGAGAAGCCAAGGAAATAACGCAGTGGTTAAAGAGCAGGAGGAGACAAGAGCAGTGTTGTGAAAGGCAAAGGAAGAGTCTTAAATTTTATCAGTAGTTCTAAAGTCCACAAAGTGCCCAAGAATGCCAGATAAGCAAGAAGTTTGTATCAGAGATCTCCTAGGACAGACAGCTCATCAAAGCTCCTCTCCCAACAAAACTAGACTAGAGAATAAGCAAATAACATCATCAACCTCCACATTTTCTTTACACCAGTAGAGGGCTACAAAGGCAAAGGAATGCGAAGTCTTCTGCACTCACCAGTGCAGCGTTAGGTCTTTAGTGTCATTCGGGGGAAAAGAGTGTGTCACTTAGCCTCTTTGCTTCCATCATTATTTGGGTATTTTCGTCCAGGACAGTTTGAACATGTGAGTGAGGAGTGTGATAAAGCAAGGTAGGAGCTTCTGAGTGCCTGGGGAAGGGAAAGGGTGGGGTCCAATTTGGAATTTGGATTGCAGGGAGACCCTGTCATCCCCAGCCAGCTGTAACACAAAGTCTAGCCTCATACTGAGGGCTATTGCAGGTCATAGAATCTACCTTAGAGGTTTTTTCTTCATTATTGATTTTTTTTTTTTGGCAGGGGGACAGAGTCTTGCTCTGTTGCCCAGGCTAGAGTGCAGTGGCACAATCTCAGCTCACTGCAGCCTCCGCCTCCTGGGTTCAAGTGATTCTGCTGCTTCAGCCTCCTGGGTAGCTAGGATTATTTTTGTATTTATCATAGAGATGGGGTTTCATCATGTTGGCCAGGCTGGTCTCAAACTCCTGACCTTGTGATCCACCTGCCTCGGCCTCCCAAAGTGCTGGGATTACAGGTATGAGCCACAGCGCCTGCGCATCTTGATTAAATTTTATTTTTTGAAAATATGAAACATTGAAAACATTGATAAAGGTTTCAGAAGTAGGAACATACAAAAAGATTCACTTAGAGAAATGTTGCTCAGTCTCTTTGCCTTCCTTTGATTCTCACCCACTCCTCCACTGTAAGTAACAATTTTGTTAGTTTCTAGTTATCTTTCCTATGTTTCTTTAGTGGAAAGGGACAGACACAGATGTGTATGTGTTATATATATATATATACACACACACACACATATATATATATACATATGTACTTTTTATTTTCATTTATCCATATGTCCTAGAAGTTACTCTATGTCAGTTCATAGAAATCAATTTCATTTGAAAAAAATTGTGGTTACTCCATTAGATGGCTATGTCAGTTTGTTTAGCTAGTTTCCTATCATACACATTTAGGTTGCTCCCACTATTTTGCAATTACGAATGTGAGCCACTGCACCAGGCCTCTTCATGTCTTTTGCCTTTTTTTGAGACCGGGTTTTGCTTTGTCACCCAGAGCTGGATGGAGTACAGTGGCTGGATCTCAGCTTACTGCAACCTTCACCACCCGGGCTCAAGCCATCCTCCCGCCTCCGCCTCCTGAGTAACAGGCACGCACACCCAGGTATTTTTTGTAGACCACCAGAGGTTCCTTACAGACGTTCTGTAAGGTATAGACTATTTTCAAAAGATGACTAAGAAGGCCCGGAGCAGTGGTTCATGCCTGTAATCCCAGCACTTTGGGAGGCTGAGGCGGGTGGATCATGAGGTCAATAGATGGAGACCATCCTGGCCAACATGGTGAAACCCCGTCTCCACTAAAAAATACAAAAATTCGCTGGGCATGGTGGCACAAGCCTGTAGTCCCAGCTACTTGGGAGGCTGAGGCAGGAGAATTGCTTGAACCCGGGAGGCAGAGGTTACAGTGAGCCAAGATTGTGCCACTGCACTCCAGCCTGGTGCCTGGCAACAGAGGAAGACGCTGTCTCAAAAAAAAAGACTACTAAGAAGTCGTTTGCCTTTTTCACTGTGAAGACATTTGTTTGCCCTGCTGGTGGAGTAAAACTGCCAGCACTGTAGCACAAAACAAGGCAGCGGCGCCAAACTCTATTTGTAGTCATTTATTCTTCACCACTACGTGGGAAAAAATAAAGCCAGTTTCACTTAAAAATTCCCTGGATGAAGAAGGAAAGGTTACTTTTGTTAAACTGCAGTCATTTAGTGGCAGTCAATTTACAATTCCATGTGATATGATAGAAAGTACACATATAGCATTTCTGCTGCAGGCTGAGTGACAATGGCACTCTAGGAAAAGAACCTGTGCTACTGAGTTGTAAGTAAGCAAAACTAGCCACTTTTTTTTTCACCATCTTACTTAAAAGAACAGGTTTCCAGATTTAGGTATTTGGCAGACATTTTCTCAAAAATGAACAAAGTAAACCTGTCAATACAGGGAATACAACTGACAGTATTTGTTGCCATTCATAACATTTGAAGTTTCCCCCCCAAAAAAAAATAGTATTTTGGAACATTTGTATGTACCAATGAGCTCACTGCCATCTCCACCTCCTGGGTTCAAGCAATTGTATTGCCTCAGCCTCCTGAGTAGCTGGAATTACAGGTGCCTGCCACCACGCCCGGCTAATTTTTGTATTTTTGGTAGAGACAGGGTTTCACCATGTTGGTCAGGCTGGTCT
>NW_022436944.1:52214161-52233993 GCF_009761245.1 Sapajus apella
ACTTTGGCTTTATCTGCTAAGGTTGAAAACATATATAACCTATGGACCCAACAATCCACTATTACATATACACCTAACAGAAATGAAAACATGTTTTCCACCAGACACACTCAACACTGTTTACAACAGCACTATTCATAATAACAATTGAAAGATTGAAAATCACCCAAACATCCTGTGGTAGGCTGAGCAAGTGTCCAAAATATGTCCACGTTCAAATCCCCAGAGCCTGCCAATGTTACCTGACTTGGCAGAGACTTTGCAGCTACGACTCAGGATCTTGAGTGGGGTAAATACGATTTCCAGCCCAGCTTGTAAGGAGTTTTTTTTTAATTTTTGTTTTGTTTTGTTTTGCCCACAGTTTTACCAGTTTGTTGTCAAAAGCAGTTTTGAGGTCATCACTTTTTTTTTTTTTTTTTTTTTTTTTTTTTTTTTTTTTGAGACGGAGTTTCACTCATGTTACCCAGGCTGGAGTGCAATGGCGCGATCTCGGCTCACCGCAACCTCCGCCTTCTGGGTTCAGGCAATTCTCCTGCCTCAGCCTCCTGAGTCGCTGGGATTACAGGCATGCGCCACCATGCCCAGCTAATTTTTTGTATTTTTTTTTAGTAGAGACGGGGTTTCACCATGTTGACCAGGATGGTCTCAATTTCTTGACCTTGTGATCCACCCGCCTCGGCCTCCCAAAGTGCTGGGATTACAGGCTTGAGCCACCGCGCCCGGCCCTTGAGGTCATCACTTTGACCTAACGAGGAGATCTGTCAGAGAAATGGTCACAGGGCAAACCATTGCCTCCCAAATTGGAGATAAGACAGGTGACACAGAATCACAACTTACCAGAGCAGAAACCACTGGGCATAATACACCTCTGTAGGAACCAGTTCTGGGACAGAGGAATCTGAACTGTAATTGATGAACTGCCCAGAGGCTCAGTGTCAATTAAGTCTGTGAGTTCATAATTCTATGGGGATCCAGACATAAGAGGGTCCCCACACTTTTGTGAGTTTTACCTCTAGGAGCTCTCCCAGGTTCTCGCCGTGAAGATCAGAGTAAAGGTCTCACCATGAAGATCTCTCATGCTTCTGGCAGGGGGAGGGAAAGTAACCATTTTGAAACATGCCAGAGCACTCTGTTTTTAACAAAGCCTGTCCTCAAGAGAAACGATTCTACCACAGGCTTACCTATTGGGGTTTTACCAGAGCCAAACCAACCTGGTGGAAGGGAAACACCTAACTCCAGACCCTTCTAGACATCCTGTGTCACTTAAGAGGGCTGGGGGTACTTAAAAACACTTGTGAAATTTACATCCCAGGGGCACAGGCTTGCTAAAACTGAGACTTAATATAGAAATATAGAATGCTTCCTCTCCCCCACACCACTAAAGGCCTACTTACCAGAGCTCCTTCTACTGTACATCATATCCAGCTGTTAACAAAAATGTGTGAAGCATATAAAAAACACAGTTTGAAGACAGAGCAAGCATCAGAACCAGACTCGGATATAGCAGGGACGTTGGAATTATCAGACCATTAATTTAAAACAACTATGACTAATATGCTAAGGACTCTAATAGAAAAAGTAGACAACATCCAAGAACAGATGGATAATGTAAGCAGAGAGGTGAACATTTAAGAGCATATCAAAAATAAATGCTAGAGATTAAGAAAAAACAAAGAATGCCTTTGATAGGCTCACTAGTAGACTGGACTGAGAGAACTGCTGAGCTGAGGAAAGAATTGTTCAGCTGGAGGACATGTAAACATCAACTTTCAAAACTGAAAAGCAAAGAGAAAACAGATACACGTGGACACAGAGGAACAAAATATCCAAGAACTGTGGGGCCACTACAAATGGTGTAACATATAGATAACAGGCATACCAAGAGAAGAAACAAAATAAATATTTGAAGCAATGACTGAGAATTTCCCCATATTAATGTGACACCGAACTACAGATCCATGAGGTTCAGGAAGCATTAAGAAAGATAAATGGAGGCCGGGCGCGGTGGCTCAAGCCTGTAATCCCAGCACTTTGGGAGGCCGAGGCGGGTGGATCACAAGGTCAAGAGATCGAGACCATCCAGGTCAACATGGTGAAACCCCGTCTCTACTAAAAATACAAAAAATTAGCTGGGCATGGTGGCGCGTGCCTGTAATCCCAGCTACTCAGGAGGCTGAGGCAGGAGAATTGCCTGAACCCAGGACGCGGAGGTTGCGGTGAGCCGAGATCGCGCCATTGCACTCCAGCCTGGGTAACAAGAGTGAAACTCCGTCTCAAAAAAAAAAAAAAAGAAAGATAAATGGGCCAGGTGTGGTGGCTCACACCTGTAATCCCAACACTTTGGGAGGTGGAGGCAGGAGGATTGCTTGAGCCCAGGAGTTTGAGACCAGCCTGGGCAATATAGTGAAACCCTGTCTCTAGAAACAATACAAAAATTAGCTGGGCATGGTGGCGCATGCCTGTAGCCCCAGCTACTAGGGAGGCTCAGTTGGGAGGATTGCTTGAGCCTGGGAGGCAGAGGTTGCAGTGAGCTCTGATTGAGTCATTGCACTCCAGCCTGAGCAACAGAGTGGGACCCTGTCTCAAAAAATAAAATAAAAGGAAAGATAAATGAAAACAAACCTATACGTAGGCATATCATATTCAAATTGCAGAAAATTAAAGTCTTTAAATAAGCCACAGGAAAAAAGCCCCTCTAGAGAGCAAAGATAAGAATTTCATCTGATTCCTTTTCAGAAAAAATGCAAGCAAGAGAGTGCAGTGAAATAATTAAAGTGTTGTTAAAGGAGAGTATAGTGAATTATTTGGGGGCGCCCAATTTAATCACTTCAGTCCTTACAAGAGGGAGGCAGAACCAGGCAAGGTGGCTCACGCCTGTAATCCTTTGGGAGGCCGAGGCAGGCAGATCACGAGGTCAAGAGATTGAGACCATCCTGGCCAATATGGTGAAACCTCATGTCTACTACAAAATACAAAAATTAGCTGGGCATGGTGGCGTGCGCCTGTCGTCCCAGCTACTCGGGAGGCTGAGGCAAGAAAATTGCTTGAACCCAGGAGGCAGAGATTGCAGTGAGCCAATATTGCGCCACTGCACTCCAGCCTGGCGCCAGGAGACTGGCGACAGAGCAAGGCTGTCTCAAAAAAAAAAAAAAAAAAAAAAAAAAAGAGTAAGGCAGGAAGGTCAGAATGAAAGTGATGTGATGGATGCAGAGTTAAAGATGCTAGGCTGCTGCTTTGGAGAAGGGCCAAGAGCCAAAGAATGCAGGCAGCTTCTTGATGCCAGAAAGGAAAACAACAGATACTTCTCCTCTAGAGTCTCCAAAAAGAGAAGCCAGCTCTGCTGACACTTAACTTTAGCCCAGTGAGGATTTATTTTGGACTTCTAACCTCCAGCAGGGTAAAATAATAAATTTGTACAGTATTAAGCCACCAATTTGTGGTAATTTCCTGCAGTAACAGGTAACTAATACATATCCATCTATAGCATTACAAATACTATTGTATATTTGTGAAACAATATGCAGCAATAACTATTAATACAACAAAATGGATGAAACACAAACCTGATACTGAAAGATGCCTGGCATTAAAATATTAACTCTGTAAGATTCAATTTATATAAAGCTTAAAAATAAGCCAAACTTATCTGTGTATTTGTAAGTTAGGCAGTGGTTATTTGGTGGGTGGGGATACTGATTGAGGGGCACACTGGAAGCTTCTGTGGGTGCTGCGTGATTTTCTGTTGCTTATTTTGATGCTGGTTATATGTGGTCACTTTGTGATACTTCAAACCATACACTTGTACGCTTTTCTGTATTGTATACCTCAATTAAAAATTTGCTTAAAAACAAAAAGTTTAAAACAACTTTCCTTGCAAAAAATTGGTTTAAGGCTTAAACAAAAATAGGTTTGTTTAATCATGATCTATGGAAAGTCTTGATTGGATAAAACTAAATCCCAGAGTGAACAATTAAAGTAACAACTCAATTCCAAGGATTTTCTAGTACATGTACAATGTCACACACAGAGTTGGCCTATGCATGCAAATAAGACAGCAGATATATCCAAGTATACCACATATTGTCTGCAGTTTTAATTAGTTCTCCTTATTTCATCATATACTAATTTAGAAAGAATCTACACCACCCTTTTTGCAGAAACCTTTCTGGACTAAAGATTTTATCAGTGGTATTATCTCAAATATTTTATCAGACAAAACGTTTTCATAAATTTTTGTATGCCCATGAATACCCTGTTTTTCCCACATGGCAACCAATTATTATCCTCTCATATACATACACATATGGGTGTGTGTGTGTGTGTGTGTGTATACATATATATATATATACACACACACATATATATATTTTTTTAAGGCAGGGATTCCCCTATCATCCAAACTGCAGTGCAGTGGCATAATCACAGCTCACTGAAGACTTGACTTTCTGGGCTCAAGTGATCCTCCCACCTCAGCCTCCCAAGTAGCTGGGACTACAGGCATGTGCCACCACACCCTGCTAATTTTTTGTAAAGAGGGGGTCTCATGTTCAGACTGGTCTCAAACTCCTGGGCTCAAGTGATCCTCCCATCTCAGCCTCCCAAAGTGCTGGGATTATAGGTATGAACCATCCACGCCCAGCACCTCATGTATTTTTAACATTTATATTAAATATAAGGTGTCAAATATTATTGTAAGACTAAATGGATTTTAAAGTTTTAATGAAGTGATTGTGTGAGATGATTGAGGTATTGTCTTCAAACACTTTGTTCAAAAAAACCTTCAGAATAACTATTTCAAAGTAGTAACAAAGACCAATTTAAAGGGCAGTAACCATTTTTCCCCAAACTGTCTAAATGATTTAGGTCAAATATAGATGTGTTCTTTAGCTGAACTTCAATAAAAAGGTTCATTTGTTCTTAAGTTTCTGAAACAATCATTGAAAACTGAGTATTGAAAAGGTGAAATCAGTAACAGGTGTTCTCAACTGTAAGGGAATGGCTATGTGTTAGGGTACCTGCCAAGCTTTTAAAACTTCTTCCTGTTAAATGATGGAAGGCCATTATGTTTATCTACTAGATGTGCTGACGTAAGATTCCACAGTTTGAGGCATGCCCGTGAGGAAGATGTGTTGACCAAGGCAAACTCCCAAATTAAGGAAATTTACAGGATAGGGAATCTAATGTATTCATCTCTCTCTCAGAAGGGCAGAATGCTTTTCTATTAATTAGGTCAAACATTTTAAATTAGCCCTCTGTGTCCGTGGGTTCCACATCCATGGATTGAACCAATGACAGAAGGAAAATACTTGGAAAAAAAAATCGCATCTAAACAGGCAGATTTTATCTTCCTCTGAACAATACAGTACAAGTATATACATAGCATTTACAATGAATTAGGTATTATCATGTAGAGATGATTTAAAGTATATAGGAGGATGTGAGTGTTATATGCAAATACTATACCATTTTATATCTCTGACTTAGGCATGTGGGGATTTTGGGACCTGAGGTAGGTCCTGGAACCAATCTGCCTCATGGATACCAAGGGATGACTATACTAATGAATCTAATTTATTAGTTGACACATGTAAATTTAAACATAAGAAAATGCAACAAGTTATCTGAACCTGAATGCAGAGAATAAATACTTTATTATTAACTGATTACAGTTCAAAGTCACAAACAAAAAAGGGGTATATTAAGGCAAAGCCAAATATATATATATGTATAGACAAATCAAAAGATTGTTACCTCTTTACATTTTAATAACCTCTGCATTTTTCTTTTACACATTTAGGCAGTGTGCTTTCTTTTCTTCTCAGTTAAAGAAACACCCTGACCAATATTTCTAAATCATATTTTGATGACAATTTACAGATCAGTGATTGAGACAATGACTAGTGTATCAAATGCTATCTGATGGTTCTCTCAGCATTTCCGTGTGTGGTGGTACATTTATGTTGGTGTGCAAAATCTGACGATTTTTTTTCTGTCAGCAAAACTGACAAATTTTTAAAAATGATTTTAATAATTATAACTAAAATAAGCTCAGACTTACAAGTCAGTCAAATGCCCAAATTGCATGTTTTCTGTCCTTCTCCTAAACTCTTTTATATGTTTTAAACAGACTTTAAATATGATTGATCACATGGTTGTATTTCATATCTGAAAGTTTTGAGATTTTCAAAATAAAAAATTACTTCCTTATGCAAAATGGCAATGCAAATAGCAATCTTACATAATGTAGAATAACTTTTCTTCTGTATAGCTCCTTCTAAAAAACGGGTAACCACACACACACACACACACACACACACACACACAAGACATACATTTAGTCCACCTGAAGCACTCCAGCTTTCTAATTCCATTTTTGAAGGAAAAGGCAGAGGCATGTTTACATTATCCCAGAAAACTCAACAAATGGCTTTATTTGGTATCTTCAAGAAGCTTCTCCTTCCGTAGGAGATGTGGGTGTTGTGGGAGAAACTGTAACTGGTTTTCGTGTGATTCTGTCTAGTTCTGCATGAACATCTAAGACAGGCTTCTGGCCTGCAATGAAGAGAAAGAAAATAAACAAGACTTACATATAAGTGAAAGTATTGTTTTTTACCAATATCTCTTCATTTAAAAATTGCTGACACTTTCATTAACTTTAGCACACCAAGTTATATAAATGACCCTTAATTTAAAATTTTTAAGCCAGGAGCAGTGGCTCATGCCTATAATCTCAGCACTTTGGGAGGCCGAGGGGGGAGGATCATTTGAAGTCAGGAATTCGAGACCAGCCAGGCCAACAGAGTGAAACCTTGTCTCTACTAAAAATACAAAAATTAGCCAAGTGTGGTGGTGCACACCTGTAATCCCAGCTACTTGGGAGGCTGGGGCAGGAGAATTGCTTGACCCCAGAGGTGGTGGTTATACTGAGCTGAGATCACGCCACTGCATCCCAGCCTAGGCAAGAGACTCTGTCTAAAAAATAAATAAAAATAATTAAAATTTCAAGAAAAAACAAATTCCTTCATTTTAAATTATGGATCTGTTACCAAATGGAGGTAAAACTGGCACCTATCATTTAACCTCACAAAGGTTTTTTTTTTTTTTAAAAGTATGGGACAATAAGAACAGTAAAATAGAAAACAGCAACAAAAATTTAGCATTTGGAGAGGTGAATGAGTGGTAGCAACAGATGACAATAAAAACGTGGCAAGGATATGGATAAACTGGAAATCTCCTAACCTGCCAATCATTTAAAATGGCACATACAGCAGTTCTTCAAAACCTCTGTTTAAACAGAGTTACTACATGACCCAGTAATTCCACTTAGGTCTTTACCGAAGAGAATTACAAACTTGTATCCACACAAAATTGGATGTTCAAAGCACCACTATATTAATAATAGTCAAAAAGTAGATGAAACTCAGATGTCTATCATCCAGTGAATGGATAAATGAAATGTGGTATAGCCATATAATAAAATATTATTCAGCAATTAAGGAATGTAGGCCGGGCATGGTGGCTCATGCCTGTAGTCCTAGCACTTTGGGAGGCTGAGGTGGGTGGATCACTTGAGGCCAGGAGTTCAAGACCAGCCTGGCCAACATGGTGAAACACTGTGTCCACTAAAATTACAAAAATTGGCCAGGCATAGTGGCGGGTACCTGTAACCCCAGCTACTTGGGAGGCTGAGGCAGGAGACTCACTTGAACCCTGGAGGCAGAGGCTACAGTGGGCTGAGATCACACCACTGCACTCCAGCCTGAGCAACAGAGCCAGACTCTGTCTCAAAAAATAAAAAAAAAAACTAAAGTATCGATACATATTACATCAGGTATGACCCTCAAAAACATTTGTTAAAGACATACATTGAGCTGGGGGTGGTGGCTCACGCCTGTAATGCCAGAACTTCGAGAGGCTGAGGTGGGCAGATCACTTGAGGTTGGGAGTTCGAGACCACCCCAACCAACATGGAGAAAACCCGTCATAAAAACAAAAAAAAGGCCATACATTGTATAACTCCATATCCATGAAATGTCCAGATAGGGAAATCTGTAGAGGAAAAAGATAAGGTTCAAGGTTTCTTTTGGGGAGATAAAAATGTTCTAAAATCAGATTATGGTGATGGTCTACCCAACTTTGTAAAGATACTAAACCCACAGAATTATACGCTTTACATGAGCGAACTTCATTATATCTCAATAAAACTGTTATTTTTAAAAAGCGACTTGCTCCCGTTAAGTATACCTGACTTTTTGGCGGATGGTGGTAAACCGCTGCTTGCACCTCCAGCCCCACCTGCAGGGCTACCACCACTCACACCAGGGCCTCCTGGAGAGCCAGTCTTTTTACTCAATAAACTGTTGAAGAAATTTGCCAGGACACCTTCACTTGTAGCTCCAGCTATAAAAAACAAAAACCAAAATGCTTTAGTCAAAACATAAGGCTTTCCCATAATTATTATTAGAGTAATCACACACAGAAAATGAATAAACTTAAAATTTAAGAGTTTTATATTCCAAATTCAAGTCTAGTTTGATCTTTTGATGCTGAGTAATTTCTCTACTTATATATAAAACAAAATGAGTAAACTTTAAGAGTGTAAAATAATTATTTAAAAATTAGAATGTTAATTTTCAAAGGCCAAAGGTATTTTAAACAAAAAGATGTTATACACTAATATATATCTCCCATTTGAAAAGGATTCTTCAAAAATAGAATTGTTGAGAAATTGCCTCAAATATTATGAAAAGTTACAGAATCCGGGCCGGGCATGGTAGCTCACGCCTGTAATCCAAGCACTTTGGAGGCCAAGGCGGGTGGATCACCTGAGGTCGGGAGTTCAAGACCAGCCTGACCAACATGGTGAAACCCTGTCTTTAAAAAAAAAAGAAAGAAAAGAAAAGTTACAGAATCCTATGTGAAAACCAGTAGAAGTTCCCAGAAATAAATGGGCAAAAGATAGCAATAAACAACTCACAGAAGAGAAACACAAACAGAAGGAAAATACTAGGGAAAATAACTCCTATTAGGTAATATTTAAAGCATATTAATTAGGTTATGGCAAACTCTAACACTCAATGTTAATGACATGCAAAGTTGAATAACCCATTTGAAAAAAATATTATCAAAGGCATAAAAACATAAACTCTTTGACCTACTAATCCTACTTATGGCAATTATTCCTACAGAAATAACTATTATGTATATAGTTTTTTCTTTATGTTAATTGCAGATTACCTATTATAGTATAAATATGAATTTCTTCAATGATCTACCAGGGAAGTGATTAAATATAACAAAACTTTTATCATGGAAATGATAATATGTCACAAATACACTGTAAAATGGTTTACAATCTGGTTAACTATGAGATGACATATCCACAGAGACAAAGCCTAGAAGGTATTGCACAAGAATGAAAATAGTTATGGTAAAAGGTGGAATTTTAGATAGATTCTTTCTACCGTAAAATGTATTGTCTGCTTATCTCCTAGAAAGAGATGTACCTTTCATGTTTGGATCAATTTTTTTTGACCCAGCAGGGATGGGTGACACGCTGGCAACATTGGATGACACAGATCTATTTGGTGTTCGAGGGGAGCCTCCTGGGACTCTTGGTGAGGCATCCTATGTAAAAATAGGAAAAGGCAATTATAAAAACCTGAAATTTTCACTGTCCTACTGGTACTTTTACACTGCAAGCCATTGATAAAACTGTTAGCAATCCTGTCCTCATTGTTAAGAGAATGCCAGACAAAGGCCTATCACATTTTAGAATACTAATTTTCCCTTTCATAGAGAATAAAGAACATACTGAGTGATGATGTACAGTTATGAGTATAGGCTTGGGAGTCAGATTCGGTTTCCAATCTGGACTTGTATTCTACTAGCTTTATAATCTCAGGCAAGCCACAATGTCCTCCTTAAGGCTCCCATTTCCTCATTTGCAAAATGGGGCTAGTAACAGTCCTGCCTCATAAGACAGTTGTGAGGATTTGTAAAATGACACATAAATGCCTGAGTATAGACACACAACAAACGTTACAAATAGATCTTTACACTTTTAAAATCTCACAAATTAGACAAGAATTCTGAATTCAAGTTTATACCAAAGCACACCCATAGGAGATATGTATATAATTAAGAAAAAAGAACTGAAACAATATGTACTGCATTTTAACAATTTTGTTAAAATTTGTAATACTGACCACAGGCCTTCCAGCTGCAGTTGGTGGTTGCTTTGCTAAAAGGGACTGAAAAAACAAAACAAAACAAAACAAAAGAATCCTAGTTTAGACATTCACAGCATATACCAGTGTAGTTTTAAAGAAAATGCACACGAGAACAGTTTACTCATTAACCATACTAAGTCTGCTTCTGATATAATTTCATACCTGTAGCTTCATAAGAAACACTTGATCATCTTCTGCCATAATTTCTTTCTCATGTACAAACTGAAATGAGCAACACATAAGTTTAATATATTATGCTAAAGCCATTAATAACTTATTCTCTAGATTAGACTAATTAAAAAACAGTTCAAGAATTTGAACATTTACTATATTTATATGCACATGAGTGAGCTGCCCTCCAGCAGAGCTGTTCAGTATCTAGCTACAATTCTTGAAATGTTCTGTATCTGTGCTGTTCAATGTGACAGTCACTAGCCACCAGTGGCTACTGAGCTCCTGAAATGTGGCTAGTGTAACAGAGGAACTGAATTTTTAATTTTATTTAATTTTACATTTAAAAGCCACATAAGGCAAGTGGCTGCTGTATTGAACAGCACAATCCTAGAGCCACAAGCATATTAATCATGCTTATAAATTTGCTAAACAGCAGTTAGGGTGTTTTAAAAGGACCAGTAATATCCTAGTTAAGTGAAATGCAACTTGTCCCTTGCTTCTCTGAAATAAAAATATAATGGCTCTTCTCTAAGCTGAGTAATTAGGAAAAAGAAATGCAAAAGTCTCCTGCTTCTATTCTTGCTGTAAAACACATACCCAATCTATTTTCTTCCCAGGAGCCAGAGTGATTCTTTTAAAAGGTTAAGTCAGATTATATCACTCCTCTGCTCAAACTCTCAATTGCTTTCCATCTAACTCAGAATGAAACCAAAAGTCCTTACTGTAGCCTACTGGTAAGAACCCACAATAACTAAACTCTGCCTCTGATCTCCCGGCACTCTGTCCTTCCTCACAGCTCTTTCCTGCCTGTCTTCCTTATACATTTCTACCTCAGGGCATGTGCACTTTTAGTTCCTTCTGCCTTCAGCATTCTCCCCTCTTATATCAAAGACATTCCCACATCGTTCATAAACAGCATTCCTCACAGCCCAGTCCTCTCGCTCACTCTCCCTACGCCCTGCTTTTATTCTGTAGCACTTACTTGACAGATGATCTATGTATTGGTTTATTATACATATCACCCTCCTTCCCGTTTAGCACTTAGAACCTAAATAGGGCCTAAAGTGATGCTCAATAAATATTTGTGGAATGAGCAGAAGAAAAAGAAAAAGAAGCATATTTGTTGGTAAAAGAATGGGAAATATTTTTGCTATTTTATTTTTATGTATGCATTTCTTTTAACAGACATCTAGACCAAATATCACACCAACTGATTTTTCATTTGACTTTTTATTACTAGCAGTAACTCACAAACAGAAGATGGATGCTTTATGTTATGAATGTTTAGATTCTTATAAGTCTTATAAGTTAAATCAAAATTATTTTTTCTTGATATATATATCAAGATTAAAGTCAGTCAGTAAGAATTACTACAGGTTAGGTATCCTTCATTCGAAATACTTGGGACCAGAAGTGGAAGTATTTCAGATTGCTGAATATTTATATTAATACCTATCAGTTCAGCATCCTTAATCTGAAAATCCAAAATATTTCAATAAGCATTTCCTTCTGAGAGTCATGATGGTGCTCAAAGTGTTTCAGATTTTTGACCATTTTGGATTTTCAAATTAGGGATATTCAATTTATTTATGCAAATACTCATTTTATAGAGCTCTTCAGAAACATCTCTATCTATAGAACGCTATACACCGCTTAACATGAAATCAAGATATAGGAAAGCAGTGTATCTACTGGGACCTGATTTAATAGTTTGATATGTTATAGTCAAGACTAAAGCTGAATATAGAAAATTGGAAGTTCCTGGATAGCTGTGAGCTAAAGTGGGTAACTAACTGCAGAGAAGATCCAAGATCTGCCCCAGCAGATAGAACCATGAGGATAATTCTAGCAATGTTTTCTTGGCTCTTGACCAAGTTCTAGGTTGGAAAGTTCACAGCTTCTACCTATTCAAACTCTATAAGAGCCACATATTCACTCATGTCAATCTACGATTTCCAAGGAACTATGTACTAACAAGTGCTATTATCAATATGCCAAGGGCTAAGATTTAATTAGCTGAATGGCTGATTTATGTTTTGCTAAAAGAAATCCTTATGTAAACTGTATATTAGAAACACACCCAAATTATACTTAGAAACCCTCCAGGCCGGGCGCGGTGGCTCACGCCTGTAATCCCAGCACTTTGGGAGGTCGAGGCTGGTGGATCACGAGGCCAAGAGATGGAGACCATCCTGGTCAACATGGTGAAACCCTGTCTCTACTAAAAATACAAAAAATTAGCTGGGCATGGTGGTGCGTGCCTGTAATCCCAGCTACTCAGGTGGCTGAGGCAGGAGAATTGCCTGAACCCAGGAGGCGGAGGTTGCGGTGAGCCGAGATCGCGCCATTGCACTCCAGCCTGGGTAACAAGAGCGAAACTCCGTCTCGAAAAAAAAAAAAAAAAGAAACCCTCCAGATGGCAAAGGACATCCTTGCCTTCATACCTTCAATCTGAAAGTATAGACTTCCCCTCAGTTTAGTCTAAAGTCTATCTATTGAGATTATTTACTAAAATGGTTACCTTTCGAACAGGTGGTTTAGTTATGATGTCTTCAAAATTATCTTCTGCTTTTAATGTTTGAAAATTTTCATGTAATATTCCTATTTTCTTATCATTATCCCAACCTGCTGGACTAGAAAGGAATACATATGATAAATTCTCAAGCATTTGTACAGCCATTCATTCATTCAGTCCAAGATCATGTAAAAGGTACATTTTTATGAAGTCAACCTGAACAATTATGGAAAACGAATTAGCTTTTAATTATGATGTCACGTTTTACAAATTTCTACTTAAAATGAAAGCCTGGGCAACACGACAAAGCGCCATCTCTACAAAAATATAAAAGAAAAAAAATTAGCTGGGTGTGCATGGTGGCGTGCACCTGTAGTCCCAGCTACTTGGGAGGCTGAGACAGGAGAATTGCTTGAGCCTGGGAGGTGGAGGCTAAAGTGAGCTGAGATCAAGTCACTGAGCTGTAGGATGGGTGATGGAAGTGAGATCCTGTCTCAAAAGAAATTACCAATATTCTTATCTTAGAAATGTCATTAGTGTTAACTTGTGAGGTGGGGTGCAGTAACTATTATCTCCCAATTTTATATAGGTACTTTTTTTTTTTTTTTGAGAGTCTAGCTCTGTTGCCCAGGTTGAAGTACAGTGGCTCAACCATGGCTCATAGCAACCTTGGTCTCCAGGCTCAAGTGATCCTCCCACCTCAGCCTCCCAAGTACCTGAAACCACAGGTCCGTACCACCATACCTGGCTGATTTTTAAATTTTTGGTAGAGATGAGGTCTCATGATGTTGCTCAGGTTAGTCTTGGGCTCTTGAATTCAAGCAATCCTACCACCTCAGCCTCCTAAAGTGCTGGGATTTTAGGCATGAGCCACTGCACGTGGACTATTCAGGTAACTTTGTTTTTTTTGAAAACAGTGTCTCATTCTGTCACCCAGGCTGGAGTGCAGTGGCGCAATTTTGGCTCACTGCAACCTCTGCCTCCTAGGTTCAAGTAATTCTCGTGCCTCAGCCTCCAGAGTAGCTGGGACCACAGGCGTGCACCACCACACCCAGCTAATTTTTGTATTTTTTAGTAGAGAGGGGGTTTTGCCATGTTGGCCATGCTGATCTCAAGCTCCTGACCTCAGGTGATCCACTCGCCTTGGCTTCCCAAAATGCTAGAATTATAAGCGTGAGCCATCATGCCTGGCCAGGTAACTTTTTAAAATCATGTCCAGATCAGAAATTTGGTCATTTATGTATCATAATCAATTAAAGAATAAGTAGATACAATGCACTAATATATGCACCCAGTAGACAGTTTAGCTATAATAGCAAAAGCTTTGAAAAAGGGCTCAGGCAAGTAGTAAATCTAAAAGGTAATAATAGAGAAATCAAGATAGGTTATACATAAAAAACAACCTAGGAACAGGTAGATGCTCATTTATTCATCATGGAAAGGTTTTTGTTCCTATCTCAAAACCAAAAATAATGATTCACCATCAAATAGTAGCAATAATATATAATAAAATTATATATTTAAGAGTCCACTTACATAAATACTGCATCCTTTTCCACAACAACAGCAGGAATCTTATAGGGAAATCCATATAGTTTCTGAACGATGTATTTATATACTAAGTCTATATTTTTATTTTCTTTTACTGAAGTGTAAATAAGTGCTGCACCATCTGAACAATATGGTTAAAGAAAATTCTGGACAAATGTCATGGACAAATATAAAATTCTGTGTTTTCAGCTTAACATTTATATCTATGTGCATTTTACTTTCAGAAATAATTCCAAAGGTATGTTATATGGTAATCAAAAACTTCAAAAGTTACAAGTACCTACCTTTATATAGGCTACAAAGAAAGAATTTTTACATAATCAATTTAACTTAGGAAGGTAGAAGTCTCATTAAGCCAAGAAGTAAAGGTAAATCTAGAAATACTGACACCACTCCTACTTCTAACATTTAAAGCACATGAAAGGACAATTTTCATAATTTTAACTTTCCTAATATTCATGGAGGAGATATTATTTATCAACAACTGTTTTGTTTGCCTTTTCAACAAAAATGGTGTGTAACAGTGTCTCTCTGTAGTTTTTATTAAACCCAGGAATTAAAACTTCAGGGATAAAGCTCAGGAGACTCACTGAAGAGAGCAAAAAAGACCCATTATTGAGAGGTGAGTCTGCAGGTACCAATCAGGAGGCTTTCAGGAATAACCTAAGGCAAAAGCACATTTCATGACAAAACCTGACATAATGCAATCTCACATGAAGATGTATTAAAGCAGAGCCTAACACTGACCTCTTATCCAAAAGACACAGTGGAAGAAAATATTAAGACATCCATAGACAATGTGACCACTGACAGATGATGTGTTCAGAGTGGGTATCAGAAATTCTATGACCACCCACATTCTAGCACTGGCCACTGTGTCTCCATGGGAGATGGTAACTTAGGCCAAGTGGAAATCCTGGGAGTACGTCTAACTTCTTAACTGGGATACTCATAGTTTTGGGGACGTGACTGAGGTTTATGAACCTAAAAGCAGTATTGCTAAATACAACTTGATATGAAACCTTAACATGGTAAAGACAAACATAAACTTAGGCAAAAGACAAACATAAACTTAGGCAAAAGTTTAACTTTATGAACTTTGCATTAATGATCTTCCCCACAATGCAAATCAAATTATGATAATCTGGAAGATTTCTATAACTGAAAAACTTGTATTACAATTAAAAATTAAATAAAATAAAGACTGGACACAGTGGTTCACACCTATAATCCAAGCACTTTGGGAGGCCAAGGTCGGTGGATCACCTGAGGTCAGGAGTTTGACACCAGCCTGGCCAACATGGCGAAACCCCATCTCTACTAAAAATACAAAAATCAGCTGGGCTGCCAGGCACGGTGGCTCACATCTATAATCCGAGTATTTTGGGAGGCCAAGACCAGCGGATCACCTGAAATCTGGAGTTCGAGACCAGCCTGACCAACATGGAGAAACCCCGTCTCTACTAAAAATACAAAAAGAAAAATTAACCTAGCATGGTGGCACATGCCTGTAATCCCAGCAACTAGGGAGGCTGAGACAGAAGAAACCACTTGAACCTGGGAGGCAGAGGTTGCGGTGAGCCAAGATCGTGCCACTGCACTCCAGCCTGGGCAACAAGAACAAAACTCCATCTCAAAAAAAAACAACAACAACCAAAAAAAACCACAAAATGAATTAGCCGGGTGTGGTGGCAGGCACCTGTAATCCCAGCTACTCACTTGGGAGGCTAAGACATGAGAATAGCTTGAACCCGGGAGGCGGAGGTTGCAGTGAGCCGAGATCACGCCATTGCACTCCAGCCTGCGCGACAGAGTGAGACTACTTTTCAAAAACAAAACACAAACAAAAAAAATTTAATAAAATAAAGATGATTTTGAACTCACTGTCAGTCACTGTAAATACATACCTCATTATCTTGAGATGACTTCTCCCATTTTGTATTCTTTTAAAATTAACTGGCTCTAATGGACTCTAATTTAGTAGAAAGCTTCTTTTCTGATTACATTTCTGCATTTACATTTTTAAGTACAGCATTAAATAAAGAGACTTTTTATTCTCAAATTTTCTAATCTCCAAAGATAACAAAAAAAAAGGCTATAGATACCTACACTACAATTACTCCCACTTTTTCTTTTTGAAGACATTATGTAGACAAGTGCCCTTTAACTTAACCAACTCAGCCATTTGTGGATGTGAGAAGAGAAAGGCCCATAAAAAGAACTTAAGGAAAAAGGGGAAAGGGAAACTCTAAGTGTCATCTTATTCGGGCTTTCTATAAGTGGTCCTTAAATTAAATGCCCACTAATGAAAATGATTTATGCCGGGCGCGGTGGCTCAAGCCTGTAATCCCAGCACTGTGGGAGGCCGAGGCGGGCGGATCACGAGGTCAAGAGATCGAGACCATCCTGGTCAACATGGTGAAACCCCGTCTCTACTAAAACTACAAAAAATTAGCTGGGCATGGTGGTGCGTGCCTGTAATCCCAGCGACTCAGGAGGCTGGGGCAGGAGAATTGCCTGAACCCGGGAGGCGGAGGTTGCGGTGAGCCGAGATCGCGCCATTGCACTCCAGCCTGGGTAACAAGAGTGAAACTCCGTCTCAAAAAAAAAAAGAAAATGATTTATAAACATGTGTGTATTACTTATTACTATCTATTCCTAATATCATTTCATTACTTTTCAGACTCAAAAGCTTTGGCTGGATAATGTAGCTGCAAAATATCTGATCCAAGAGGGTTGATGAGTCGATGCTTCAGAGTATTCAAGGTGTAACCAAGTTCTCAATAGTAAAGTCTCTAAAAAGCATTCACTTATAATCTTCATTTTCTCCCTCTTTCAGCTGTAATTTTTACTCACTGGCTCACCTAACCCTTGCAATCTAGATTAACAAGACTTTATGTGATAGATTTCCCAGGAAGGTTTCTAAAGTATAGATTCTCCAGCTTCATTTGCAGCATTCTAATCCACTAGGTCTTAGATAGGCAGAGCCAGATTTTGAAAACACTGTTAGACTGTACGTGGGGAAGATAACACACTTAACAAATTAAACATGAAAACACAAAAACCAAAATACTGATCTTGCCCTACCATCCACAACCAATAAATACAGTTTTTAAATCAGATATGTTCATAACCACAGCTGACTAGACTTTTCCACATATAATTAATAATTATTTTTCTTAAGCATACTTTAAACACAGCAAATCAAAGTAATATACTTCAATATTTGCTTTTCTATCTCAAAACATCCAAATATAAATAACTTGGGAAGTAAAATGAAATTTCCAACCAGAGGCAGAAGAAGAAATGTTTATAGAATTTCTCAAGTCCATCAATTTAATTACTTTAACTTAAAAAAAAAAAACAAAAAAAAACAGGTAAGGTTGTACACTGAATCAATAAATGTATTTAAAAGGATACACTGTAAACAAAACTTCCGGATATGTGACTGAATAAAATCAAAATGTTCATCTCTGTAGTCATGTTCTTTCTCCAATACACTAATAGCATCACACTGTTAAGTTAAAATAATTAAAAACAATATATTTAAAATAATCAAAAGGAAATATAATAATTTGAACAGTTCAATTCTGGACAGTGGAACATCACAAAAATACCACTCTGGGGGAGGGGGGGGGGGGTGAAAAAAAAAAAAAAAAAAAAAAAAAGTACCACTTTGATATGGTGAATGAACAGTAGGACCAAGAATATCAAGTATTCTATGAACTTTTAATTGGAAAGACTAACAGATAATTGTATCTTATTAAAAAGCATTAACTTCTATGTTAACATTAAATCTGGTCAGAACACCAAAGAGAAAGTTGTTTTTTTTTTTTTTTTTGAGACGGAGTTTCGCTCTTGTTACCCAGGCTGGAGTGCAATGGCGCGATCTCGGCTCACCGCAACCTCCGCCTCCTGGGTTCAGGCAATTCTCCTGCCTCAGCCTCCTGAGTAGCTGGGATTACAGGCACGCGCCACCATGCCCAGCTAATTTTTTGTAGTTTTTTAGTAGAGATGGGGTTTCACCATGTTGATCAGGATGGTCTCGATCTCTTGACCTCATGATCCACCCGCCTCGGCCTCCCAAAGTGCTGGGATTACAGGTGTGAGCCACTGCGCCCGGCCAAGAGAAAGTTTTAGTACATAACAGAAGGAAGAATAACAAGCCTAGCTTGTACTAAGAAATCATACTTATTACTAACTCAACTACTTATAGCCTAGAACAAAGTTTTTAAAGATCTAACATCTATTGTAGTTTTATAAAACACTTCTGCATATCCAGGGAGGCTCTACTTTTCACCATTTCTTCTTAGTTCCTGTGTTTATCTGGTAATTCACAAATGACCTTAGTTTTTTTTCTGGTGCTTTTATTCACTCTTATTACAATCTCACCAATTACACAATAAGGAAATTATATACAGGTGATTTTTGAAATGCCGCCTGTACAATCAATGAGACAATTCTCAATTCTGCTTGTTACAGAAAAATGTTAAGATAAATACAAAGAAGGCATGTTCAAACATCATGACATCCAAATAATTTCACCAAAACCCTTCTGAATTGCAGGTGTAAAATACAAAAATAAACATTTAATAATGGTCATTATAGCTAATATCAGTTTGGGGTCAAATCTGCTATGTAACTTTTTTGTTACATATATATGTATATATATGTAACGTAACACAAGGATTTATATACACACATATACATATATACATATATATCATATATATACACACACACATATACATATGGGGGAAAAAACCTAACAGGGTGCAGTGGTATGCGCCTATACTACTTTGGAGCATGAGGCAGGAGGACTGAGCCTAGGAGTTCAAGGCTAGCTGGGCAACATATATACAGAACAGAGTCTCATTATATAATTATGATGAGCATTTCATTGCCCATTTCATCAAATACTGAGAGTAATTTCAAATGATTAAAGATAGTTATTATATTATACTTTGACTTAACGAAACTTTTGGCAAAGCATGGTGGTTTAGTATTAAATAAAAATACTTTAACTGAAAAGGACTTAAGAAACTTAAGTCTCTCTGAAATCTCCATTTTGAGAGTCTTTAAATTGATGCCGTTGAACCACCATATTTCTCTCCATTGGGGGACACACATTTCCCCATCTCCCTACACATTTTCAAAGTTCATAAACTGAAATACATCTGATGGTGTCTTAGATTTTGTAAAATACAGTAGACGATCGCTTCTGATTTGAAAATGTTATGACTCTATGACTCATTTGATACTGCTTCCGGACTCTTTAAACTTAACATTTTTCTTTTGGAAAATAAGACTGCTTTTCATAACACAAGTAGTGTTTTTTTTTTTTTTTTTTTTTTTTTTTT
>NW_022436944.1:52234093-52280188 GCF_009761245.1 Sapajus apella
CATGCCCAGCTAATTTTTTGTATTTTTAGTAGAGACGGGGTTTCACCATGTTGACCAGGATGGTCTCGATCTCTTGACCTCGTGATCCACCCGCCTCGGCCTCCCAAAAGGCTTGAGCCACCGCGCCCGGCACAAGTAGTGTTTTTATAAAATGGAACCAACTTCCAATAAACAGCTCTTTACCAACCAAAACAGAATAAAAACAAATCACACAGAAGGATTTCAGTGTGAGATTTTAAGATAGCGTTTTACAGAAAAGGTGAATGTAACAATTAACTATACCAGAAACACCATTTGAAAGCAGATGGCAGACTGTAACAATTTAAATGCTGTCACTCCATTCCTTTGTTATGAATAATTTTTGTAGTAAAGTAAAACCTAAGCTAGGTTTTAAATTTATTCATCAACTTAACTCCAACAATGAATAAATTCTTTACCATCCACTAATTATTATATGTGCAAATTTTACTGATTATTAAAAAGCATTAGTAATTTCAGGTCTCAAAAGGACTGACGTGCTATCATTCTCTTAACTATTCCATGACTTACAAATGGTAAAAACACACTACTAAGGACCAAGTGGGGAGAAGATGAACTTGATCGATTAATTATTTTTAAAGGAAACAATTTTATTGCAAAACATATTCAGTGAATATAATCAATTATATAATTTTGATTATAGTGATCCTATCAGAACCTCTTTAAAAAATGGAAACCCTAAGACCAGGCACAGTGGCTCAGCCTGTAATCCCAGCACTTTGGGAGGTCAAGGCAGGCGGATCACAAGCTCAGGTGTTCGAGACCAGCCTGGCCACTATGGTGAAACTCCATCTATTAAAACCACAAAAAATTAGCTGGCGCAGTGGTGGGCTCCTCCCAGCTACTCGGGAGATTGAGGCAAGAGAATCACTTGAACCTGGGAGGCAGAGGTTGAAGTCGGTGGAGATCGTGCCACTACATTCCTGCCTGGGCAACAGATCGAGACTCCATCTCAAAACAAAACAAAAACCCCACAAAACAAAAAACAGTAACCCTTGATAACTACATGTCAACAATGAGTGCTGCTACATGTTTAAAAGTCTATTTTAAGTACATAATCCTCTGATATTAGAGAATATACAAAATTTTAAAGTTGAGGTTGGGCACTGTGGCTCACACCTGTAATCCCAGCACTTTGGGAGGCCAAGGCAGGCGGATCACCTGAGGTCAGGAGTTCAAGACCAACCTGGCCAACATGTTAAAACCCCGTCTCTACTAAAAATACAAAAAATTACTCAAGAGCAGTGGTGGGAGCCTGTAATCCCAGCTACTGGGGAGGCCGAGGCAGGAGAATTGTTTGAACCTGGGAGGCAGAGGTTGCAGTGAGCCGAGATGGTAACATCGCCCAACCTGGGCAATAAGAGCAAAGCTCTGCCTCAAAAAAAAAAAAAAAATCTAATGTCAAAAAATAATTTTATATAACTCGATCAAAACAGAAAAAAAATTTTATAAAAACGAATAAACTATCATTTTACCTGTAATTATTTCTACTAAACTGATTAATCATACAATGAAGTTCAACTGGAATTATGAAAATGAAATTCAATCCCAAGTATTTGAAATTACATTTTCTTTCAAAGAAACTATAAGACCACAAAAACAACATGTTAATGTCATTCAATACTTTAAACTATTATTTGTTCATTAAAAATTATCTAGGAGAACTAATGTGTTAACTCCAAAAAACCTGGAAAACAAAACAGTTGTTCAACCTCAGTGAACATAAGTAGCAGAATCTGTAGGAAGCAAACTAACCTTTGTGCAAACTACTAGTACTGGAATGCCCAAGTTATGTGTAAGTGTATCCGCACCCAGAGGTAAAACTACACTGTCATCTTTGTCTTCTTGTGATGTAGTATTTCTTCTCTGGGGAGAAGCCGGGAAGTCTTCTCCTGGCTCTACATATTCTTGGAAGTCTCTAATCACTGAAAATCAAAGTAAACACAGGTTAGAAATTACTTTATTTCAGCAGGTTAACTTTTCTTGCCATAATCTAAAGATAAAATTTACTTGAATTTATACTTAGTCTTATATAAGAGAAGGAACAAAAAGAGTTTGAGAAAACTATTTCAAAGAAAATATACAAACACTGGACCCACATTAATAATTAGGAGCAGAATACTACTACTGCATGGGATGGCTCTACAAAGTAGGATTCTATCTAGACCTGGCTTGATTTATGAAATATATTTTGGTCAAGACACAATTAGTTTTGTCTCTCTACCTTCTCTAATACACAAAGGCTACTCTACGGATAAAAGAAAAATAAATGTGGGAGAAAAAAAGCCCACAACTTAAAAGATAGTCTAGATGATTTTCTAATACTAACTTCCTCTCACTAAACCCTTTACTCGGGTCTCTCCCTTTTTTACCTAGGCTCAATCTTGGGCCATACTCATTCATTCTGTAACCATGGCACAACTTAATGAAATATTACCAATGCTGATCAGTTTCTAGGAGTTTTTGCAAGGTTGTCAAAACTGTCCCTAAAAAAATATAAAGTAAATGTGAATGTATCAAGAGACTTGAAAATGTATGCTTAGTGACTCAGTTCTCTCCTAGGAATTCTCAAGGGCACAATCCGTGATGCACATTCATAGGGATTTCCATATAACTCTTTTCTTCCTGTTTAAAAGCAAAACAAATCTGGAAACAAACTGTCCATAGCACAGGATTAAAACAGTATATGAGGGAAAATTATACACAACCATAAAATGTTAAGTTTTCAAAGAATATTTAACGTTGTAGGAAATAGTAACATTAAAAGAGATATAAATAAAATAAGGCCAAAGTATGATTCCAGCTTAGAAATAAAAAATACTGGGAAAAATACACAAAAGTGTCTTTCTTTTTTTTGAGACACGGTCTTGCTCTGTCACCCATGCTGGAGTGCAGTGGTGTAATCATGGCCCACTGTAGCCTTGACCCAAGAGATTTTGCTCAGCTTCCTGAGTAGCTACAGGTATGTGTCAACACATCTGGATAATTTTTTATTTTATTTTTGTAGAGATGGTGTCTCACTATGTGGCCCAGGTCAGTCTCAAATTCTGGACTCAAGCAATCCTCCCACCTCAGCATCCAAAAGTGTTGGGATTACAGGGGTGAGCCACTGTGACTGGCTATTTTCAAGTTTTTTGTTTTCTGTTTTTGAGACGGAATCTTACTCTGCCACCCAGGCTGGAATACAGTGGCACAATCTCGGCTCACTGCAACCTCCGCCTCCTGGGTTCAAGCAATTCTTCTGCCTCAGCCTCCTGAGTAGCTGGTACTACAGACGCCCGCCACCATGCCCAGCTAATTTTTGTATTTTTAGTAGAGATGGGGTTTCACCACATTGGCCAGGCTGGTCTTGAACTCCTGACGTTGTGATCTGCCCACCTTGACCTCCCAAACTGCTGAGATTACAGGCGCGAGCCACCATGCCCAGCCTATTTTCAATTCTTAAAAACAAAGAATGTACATTTATTACTTACTTAGAAGAAAATGGATGTTTTCTCTTAAAGTAACTATAAACCAGATCTCGATCATGAAGACTAACTCATATGGAGGAAAAGTATTCTAAATTTACATGGGGTCAAGGAACAGGGAATCCTGAAGAGTTGGGCACGGTTCCTCTAGAAACACAGGGGCCTGTGTGTACCCTTAGCAGCCCTGGTGACTACAACCCTTAAGATCAGAGGCTATAATCTAACAGGACTTTAAAATTTTATCATGCACCAGAATCACCCAGAGGCTTGTTACATCACAGATTACTGTTTCCACCCTCAAGAGTTTCTAATTCAGTAGTCTGGGATAGGGAGTGAAAACTGTGTATTTTTGACATGTCCCTGGCTATACTGACACTGGTGCTGCTGATCCAGGGAACCGCAGTGAGAACTACTACTCTAGGATAAATCTAGACTTAGGGAAAGAACAACAACAAAAAACTCCACAGGCAAGAGTAAACAGAAAAAAAAAGTAAAAGCATTTAGATGTCTTTTTCAATGATTTAGTGCATACATTTTAAGTTTTTATGGTTTTCTTACATATAAATTCCAGTAAGCTGTCAATTTCTCTGTAAAAGTTACTGTCAGTGAATAATAATAACAAAGCAACTGACTATGTATTTTCTCTTTTTTTTTTTGAGACGGAGTTTCACTCTTGTTACCCAGGCTGGAGTGCAATGGTGCGATCTCGGCTCACCGCAACCTCCGCCTCCCGGGTTCAGGCAATTCTCCTGCCTCAGCCTCCTGAGTAGCTGGGATTACAGGCACGCGCCACCATGCCCAGCTAATTTTTTGTAGTTTTTAGTAGAGACGGGGTTTCACCATGTTGACCAGGATGGTCTCGATCTCTTGACCTCGTGATCCACCCGCCTTGGCCTCCCAAAGTGCTGGGATTATAGGCGTGAGCCACCGCGCCCGGCCAACTATGTATTTTCTTATGCAAAGCACAATACTGGCAAATGAAGAACTCTAAGTGACATTAAAAAATGTTACAGGCAGTCAGGCATGGTGGCTCATGCGTGTAATCTCAGCATTTTGGGAGGCTGAGGCAGGCGGCTGGCTTGAGCTCAGGAGTTCAAGACCAGCCTGGGCAACATGGCAAAACTCCATCTCTACAAAAAATTAAAAAATCAGCCAGGCATGGTGGTGCATGCCTGTAGTCCCAGGTACTCGGGAGGCTGAGGTCGGAGGATGGCTTGAGCCTGGGAGGCAGAGGTTGCAGCAAGCCAAGATTGTGCCACTGCACTTCAGCGTGGGCAACAGTGTGGGACCCTGACTCAAAAATTTAAAAAAATTTTTTTTAAATGTTACTGGCTTACAACCTATTAGAAATGACCCATACCGTTTTCATAATTCCCATTAAAAAAATCTCCAATTCACATGGGCATGTACGAAATATGTACTTTGCAAATCATAAAACCATCTTACTATCTTTATATGTATACTGTCAACATATTTCTAGGCACATTTCATTTTGACAAGGTCAGTAATATTACTAATTAAAAAATGAAACTGCTGAAAATGAGCAGCTGAAGAAAGATTCCATTTTTTCACCCTGCAAAGCTACTTTCCAAAATGAACACACACAGCCTTTTGGCAAGGAGAAAAGGCATCTCTACTAAACAGTTTACCATTATGTTTCTAATTTGAAACTATATTAAAACCTAGCACACCATCTAAACTGAATTTTAAAAACAGTGGTTACAGGCTGGGCGCGGTGGTTCACACCTGTAATCCCAGCACTTGGGGAGACTGAGACGGGTGGATCACTTGAGGTGAGGTGTGCAAGACCAGCCTGGCCAACCAACATGGTGAAACCTGATCTCTACCAAAAATACAAAAATTAGCTGGGCATGGTGGCAAGCATCTGCAATACCAGCTACTCAGGAGGCTGAGGCAGGAGAATCACTTGAACCTGAGAGGCAGAGGTTGCAGTGAGCCAAGATCGCACCACTGCACTCCAGCCTGGGCAACAGAGTAAGACTCTGTCTCAGACAAAAAAAAAAAAAAAAAAAAAAAAAACCGTTTTTGTAGTTATAGTATGCTTGCTTCATTAAACCTTTTTTCATAGTAAACAATTCCTAAAGATTAAAGTTAGCTAAGACATTTTGTATTTGAAACCTACATTACTACTTCTACACTACTTACACTTTTGTTCCATTTGTTTCATTTCTTCAGGAGGAATTTTCAGTTTGTCAACATGTTCTCTAATAACACTTGCCCATTTTTGTAAAGAATCCAAAGCAGTCCAAGGCTTTGACATGTCAACAACCAGCATAACTAGAGTATCCTTCAGAGATATGGCATCCAGGGAAAATTTAAGGAGGCCTTTGTGATATAGGTCTCCATCTAAGATCCATACATTACATCTTGTTTGATCTACAACAGACAAAAGAAAGTAACTAAGGCAACAAGTTAAGTCATTTCATCATCCAACTAACGGTATAGTTGGTATTTTAGTCCATCTCCACAGGAGATATGCTACTGGCTTTTACAAAGTTCAACTATTTAGGCCATCTACTAATTTATCTAAAGGCCTAAAATGACTTAACTATAGCATCCTCTGCTTCATATTTCTTAATCCAAAACTAGAGGATGTATAACATGTTTATATTTTTACCATGAGCAGACAGAGAAATGCATATTCAAGGTATTATATACAAAAATGAGAAGGCATGTGATCTATAGAAGAAAAAATAGCTGATAGATAAAAAAGCTGAGTAGATAATATTTTTATCAGAAAATTAGAAGATGAAAAAGGAGTCAGCAAAATAATCACTATCTCAGGGAGGATGAGTTGAAAAACTGAGATTCTTCAAGTATGGCGGGAAAGAAGTATCTGCCCATCAGGATACCTTAAGATGCTTAAAAGCATCACATATGAATCCCAATCCCAAATTAATAAAAATATCCCTAAACATAGCTATTTCTTGACCAGCATGACATCATAGAACTTCTAGTAAAAAAAGACACACTAAAAAATCAAAGACCAATGTGAATAGAAGTGCACCTCAGAATACACTTCGGAAATTTATGTTACAAATGACACTCACCATCTCTGTCTTCGTCATGAACATTTAAGTACAAATATTCCAATCCTCTTCCTTTCTTATACTCCTCTATTCCCTGAATTTTTCTTATTAAGCTTGTTTTTCCAGCTCCATCTTCACCTAGATATAAAGAAAAAAGGATAAATCTTATAAATTATAATACAGGTGGGAGTGTAAATTAGTTCAACCACTGTGGAAGACAGCGTGGCGATTCCTCAAGGACCTAGAAATAGAAATTCCATTTGACCCAGCAATCCCATTACTGGGTATATATCCAAAGGATTATAAATCGTTCTACTATAAGGACACATGCACACGAATGTTCATTGCAGCACAGTTTACAATAGCAAAGACCTGGAACCAACCCAAATGCCCATCAATGATAGACTGGATGGGGAAAATGTGGTACATATGCACCATGGAATACTATGCAGCCATAAAAAACGATGAGTTCGTGTCCTTTGTAAGGACATGGATGAACCTGGAAACCATCATTCTCAGCAAACTGACACAAGAGCGGAAAATCAAACACCGCATGTTCTCACTCATAGGCGGGTGTTGAACAATGAGAACACATGGACACAGGGAGGGGAGCACTACATACTGGGGTCTGTTGGGGGGAAACAGGGGAGGGACAGCGGAGGGTGGGGAGTTGGGGAGACAGCATGGGGAGAAATGCCAGATGTAGATGATGGGGAAGAAGGCAGCAAATCACACTGCCACGTGTGTACCTATGCAACAAACTTGCATGTTCTTCACATGTACCCCAAAACCTAAAATGCAATTTAAAAAAAAACATAGTGTTTAAAAATAAAATAAATCATATTATACCTAAAAATAAAAAATAAATAAATAAATTATAATACAGATTATTTAAGGATGACTTCTGATACCAAGTGAAAAACCCAACTGGAACTAGCTTCAACCAAAAGGCAATTTGATGAAATACAATGGAGCAGCTACAGTATCAAAGATGCAGACTTGGCCAGGCGTGGTGGCTCACACCTTTTATCCCTGCACTTTGGGAGGCCAAGGCAGGCTGATCATTTGACGTGAAGCATTTGAGACCAGCCTGGCCAACATGGTGAAACCCTGTCTCTAACAAAAAATACAAAAATTAGTCAGGCATGGTAGTGGCATGCCTATAATGCCAGCTGCTGGGGAAGCTGATGCAGACTCCATCACGACCACGATTCTCTCTCCCAGTCTTGTTAAATCTTGTCCTATCCACAAGGAAAATGTGGCACATATACACTATGGAATACTACGCAGCCATAAAAAACAATGAGTTCGTGTCCTTTGTAGGGACATGGATGACTCTGGAAACCATCATTCTCAGCAAACTACACAAGAACAGAAAATCAAACACTGCATGTTCTCACTCACAGGCGGGTGCTGAACAATGAGAACACATGGACACAGGGAGGGGAGCATCACACACAGGGGTCTGTTGGGGGGGAATAGGGGAGGGACAGCAGGGGGTACAGAGGTTGGGGAGGTTTAGCACGGGGAGATATGCCCAATACAGGTGACGGGGGGATGGAGGCAGCGAACCACATTGCCATGTATGTTCCTATGCAACAATCCTGCATGTTCTGCACATGTACCCCAGAACCTAAAGTGCAATAAAACATATATTTAAAAAAAAAATCTTGTCCTATCCTAATAACAAATGGCTTCCTCTATGGATAATTTTCAAGAGATGAGAAGGTAAAGCAGAACACCTTAGGTTTCAGGAATTTGCGCTCTCATGTCATCCCAGTTCAATCTACAAGGAACAAACGACTCTTACTCTTGGCTTTCAGTCTGAAGAATCTCAGGTAAAGACTCTTAATCGGCCCAGTTTCAGTTATATGTCCACCAGCGGCCAATCAAGGGGGGATGATACATCACTCAGTTCCCTGTACATCAAGACAGGGAATTGACCCTTACCAGAACCATGAAGCCATAATAAACATGTAGCAGGAGAGATGGGGAGAAAAGAGGGATAAATTGGGCAAGAAAAAGTGTAGGGAGTATGTACAACAGACAAAAATTAAAAATAGACTTAAAAATATTAATGGCGGCCAGGTGCAGTGGCTCATGCCTGTAATCCCAGTACTTTGGGAGGCCAAGGCGGGCGGATCACGAGATCAAGAGATTGAGACCATCCTAGCCAACATAGTGAAACCCTGTCTCTACCAAAATACAAAAATCAGCTGGGTGTGGTGGCATACCCCTGTAGTCCCAGCTACTAGGGAGGCTGAGGCAGGAGAAGTGCTAGAATCCAGGAGGCGGAGGTTGCAGTGAACCAAGATCATGCCACTGCACTCCAGCCTGGAGCCTGGCAACAGAGTAAGACTCTATCTTAAAAAAAAAAAAAGTATTAATGGCAGAAAATCATGTGATTTAAACTTAACACCAGTATTTTTTAAAAAGGTTTAAAAGTAGTCTAGTTGTTCAATGCTTTGGTGAGGACTTTTTTTATATTGTATTTAAATGCTACTTATATGTTACTACTCATGGATTTATTAGAATCTTATTAGTAGTATCTATAAAGATGGGGTGAGGTGGCTCACACCCGTAATCCCAGCACTTTGGGAGGCCAAGGTGGGCAGATCATGAGGTCAAGAGTTCAAGATCAGCCTAGCCAACATAGTGAAACCCCGTCTCTACTTAAAAAAATACAAAAATTTGCTGGGCATAATGGCACACGCCTGTAGTCCCAGCTACTCAAGAGGCCGAGGCAGGAGAATCGCTTGAACCTGGGAGGCAGAGGTTGCACTGAGATAAGATCGCACCACTACACTCCAGCTTGGAGGACATAGTGAGACTTCATAAAAAAAAAAAAAAGTGCTTTTTCGGCTTTCGGCTTGGAGGAGGCCAAGGTGCAACTTTCTTCGGTTGTCCCGAATCCGGGTTCATCTGACACCAGCCGTCTCCACCATGCCGCCGAAGTTCGACCCCAACGAGATCAAAGTCGTATACCTGAGGTGCACTGGGGGTGAAGTCGGTGCCACTTCTGCGCTTGCCCCCAAGATTGGCCCCCTGGGTCTGTCTCCAAAAAAGGTTGGTGATGACATTGCCAAGGCAACGGGTGACTGGAAGGACCTGAGGATTACAGTGAAACTGACCATTCAGAACAGACAGGCCCAGATTGAGGTGGTGCTTTCTGCCTCTGCCCTGATCATCAAAGCCCTTAAGGAACCACCAAGAGACAGAAAGAAACAGAAAAACATTAAACACAGCAGGAATATCACTTTCGATGAGATTGTCAACATTGCTCGACAGATGCTGCACCTATCTTTAGCCAGTGAACTCTCTGGAACCATTAAAGAGATCCTGGGGACTGCCCAGTCTGTGGGCTGTTAATGTTGAAGGCCACCACCCTCACGACATCATAGATGACATCAACAGTGGTGCTGTGGAATGCCCAGCTAGTTAAGAAGCACAAAGGAAAATATTTCAATAAAGGTCATTTAACAAAAAAAAAAAAAAAAAGTATGGTGGGGCGTGGTGGCTCATGCCTGTAATCCCAGCACTTTGGGAGGCCGAGGTAGGCGGATCACAAGGTCAAGAGATTTAAACCATCCTGGTCAACATGGCGAAACCCCGTCTCTACTAAAAAATACAAAAATTAGCTGGGCATGGTGGCACGCACCTGTAGTCCTAGCTACTCGGGAGGCTGAGGCAGGAGAATTGCTTGAACCCAGGAGGCAGAGATTGCAGTGAGCTGAGATTGCGCCACTGTACTCCAGCCTGATGCCTGGTGACATAGCGAGACTCTGCCTCAAAAAAAAAAAAAAAAAAAAAAAGTATTTATAGACATAAAACTGGAGTTGCTTGAATCTAGGGACTTATTCCTGGATATCTATAAGTTCTCTGAGAACTTAAAAATCGTTTTCATTTTCATGTTAAGCTAAAAAAAAAAAAATATGTTTTAGGTCTTTTTCACCCAGGCTGAAGTGCAGTGGCACCATCTTGGCTCACTATAACCTCCGCCTCCTGGGGTCAAGCGATTCTTCTGCCTCAGCCTTCTGAGTAGCTGGGACTACAGGTGTGCGCCACCATGCCCGGCTAATTTTTGTATTTTTAGTAGAGACAGGCTTTCACCATGCTGGCCAGGGTGGTCTCAAACTCCTGACTTCGTGATCTGCCCGCCTCAGCCTCCCAAAGTGCTAGGATTACAGGCGTGAGTCACCGTGCCCAGCTATGTCTTAGGTCTTTACATCTGAATGCTGCCACAAGATTGCCCTTCCTACCTCTGCAATGGTATTTATAATCCTACTGGGGCAAGGTGAAGCCAAGCAATACAGGCAGAACAGAAAAGAGAGTCAACACACAGGCATGCCAAATTCAAAGTATCCCAGAGCAGTCAATTCCATGTTCAATTGTACTGGGCAGACTGGCTCTTATTATGAAGTATTTTCTAATACTTCATAGCAATAAGTGCAACCTTAAATAGGCAATAAAGAAGGTAACAGTAAGATATCCAAAGGAAGTAAATATATTAAAGCGATATCTGCACTCCCATGTTGATTGCAGCATTGTTCACAATAGCCAAGATATGGTATCAACCTAATTGTCCATCAGCTCCATCAACAAATGGATACGGAAAATGCGACATATGCGTGTATGTATGTACATATGCACACACATACACACATATATATTATACACACACAATGCAATACTATTTAGCCTCAAAAAAAGAAGGAATTCCTGTCATATTCAACAATATGGATGAACCTAGAGGGTTCATCATTATGTTAAATCAGGGGTCCTCAACCCCCTGGGCTGCAGACTGGTACCAGTCTGTGGCCTGTTAGGAACCGGACCACACAGCAGGAGATGAGCTGACAGCAAGTGAGCATTACAGCTGAGCTCTGCCTCCTGTCAGATCAGCAGTGCTGGCATTAGATTCTCATAGGAGCCCAAACCCTAGTGTGAACTGCGCATGCCAGGGGATCTCGGCTGCGTGCTCCTTAGGAGAATCTAACTAATGCCTGATGATCTGAGGTGGAAGAGTTTCACCCTGAAACGTCCCCACCCAGTCCATGGAAAAATTGTCTTCCATGAAATCGGTCTCTGGTACCAAAAAGACTGGGGACTACTGTGTTAAGTGAAATAAGCCAGGCACAGAAAAACAAATACTGCATGATCTCACTCACACATGCAGCCTTAAAAAGTTGACCTTACAGAAGTTGAGAACAGAGTGGTAGTTACCAGGAACTGGAGCCATGGTGGGGAAGGGAGTTGGGGAGATGATGGTCAAAGGTTATGAAATTTCAGACAGGGGGATACCTTCAAGAGATCTATGTACAACAGGGTGACTACAGTTATTAACAATCTCTTGTATTGAAAAACGCCAAGAGAGTAGATTTTAAGTGTTCTCACAAAAATGACAATTATGTGAGGTAATACAAGTTAACTAGTTTGATTTAGCCATTCCATAACAAATACATATATCCCAAAACTTCATGTACTGCAAATATATACAATTTTATCTAATTTAAAAAAAAGAATTTGACATTAATATTTTTCAGTACTATTTTTACAACGTACCATTAAACTGGCCCATCAAAAAAAGAGATTAGGTTTAAAAACAGTAATATCTCACCGGGCGTGATGGCTCGTGCCTGTAATCCTAGCAGTTTCGGAGGCCAAAGTGGGTAGATTGCCTGAGCTCAGGAGTTTGAGACCAGCCTGTGCAATATGGTGAAACACTGTCTCTATTAAAAATAAAAAAAATTAGCTGGGTGTGGCGGCATGCACGTGCAGTCCCAGCTACTTGGGAGGCTGAGGCAGAAGAATTGCTAGAACCTGGGAGGCAGAGGTGAGCCGAGATTGGGTCACTGCACTCCAGCCTCGGCAACAGAGTTCTATAGTTCCTATGACATTTATCAAGTTCTATAGTTTCTATGACATTTAATTTATAATTTTGGGGTTTGGAGTTGTTTGGGAACTATAAGCAAAAAAAAAAAAAGTATATATAGTTGCCTCAGCAGACACAAGCATTAGACTTTATTTAATAAAAATAATTTAAATCACCATGTGAGGAGATCTACGAAACCTTTTTTCAAAAGGAGTCTGAGTCTGTTCTAGAACTGAAAACAAAACAAAACAAAAAAACCAAGATTTTTTTTGAAGTTTTTTTTTTTTTTTTGAGATGGAGTCTTGCTCTGTTCCCCAGGTTGGAGTGCAGTGGTATGATCTTAGCTCACTGCAACCTCTGCCTCCCGGGTTCCAGCGATTCTCCTGCCTCAGCCTCCTGAGTAAGTGGGACTACAGGAGCGCACCACCACGCCCAGCTAATTTTTGTGTTTTTTCAGTACAGTTGGGGGTTTCATCATGTTGGTCAGGTTGGTCTCGAACTCCTGACCCTGTGATCTGCTCACCTTGGCCTCCCAAAGTGCTGGGATTACAGGCGTGAGCTACCACACCCAGCCTAAATTTTTTACTCTTATGACAGGCTATTTTCCTGAAAGAAATCCTTTAAGTTAAAATGATATCAATTTAATTTGGATTATCCCACAAAAACAATGCTTTGCACTATAAATAAAAACCTAGTGCCCAGCCTGTAACAGAAGCTTATTGAACAACACATTGTTCACTATTTCGTAAAGCATACATAGATCCATAAAAATAAGCAGTATTAAGCAAAACTATATTTAATGTGATCCAGGATTTGTCTCATTTAATTCCCACTTTAAATGTTAAGAAAATGAAAAAACACTAGCTTGATTGAGCCATTCCACAATGTACATATATTTCAAAACATACTGTACACTATACACACAAATTTTGTCAGTTTTGAAAACGTGAAAAGGCATCTTCATAAGGGTAAAAACTTCAGATGAGTTTAACATATTTCTTAAAATATTAATATTTCAAATTACTTAAATATAAAGGTTTCGAAAAAAATACACAGCTGCAGAAAATCTCAAACATAAGCAAAAAAATAGAAACCACAGTATTACCTAGAAATAATCATTGATAATTTGGTTATCTCTGGTGGTGATCTTATGGGTAATTTTTAAAATAACAAGCTTGTGTCTTCCTTTTAGTTTAATCTCTAAACTAAGTTAGAGATTAGTTAGTAGATTCAGAGCAGATTTTGAGCCTGAGTTCATGACATCAAAAACACTGTCAATCATATGCTCACTATTTTAAATTCTTGCAGCTATCACCAGCGCATGGCTGTTTTTTTCTAAAGACTGAACACAAGTGGAAGGGTTCTCCTTCACTTATCATGAGATCAGAGTTTATTCCTCTCTGTGAATGTTGTCAATCACTCATTTCACTGGACTAATGAATAGTTTTCTAACTATTAGAACTATCAGAATCACCTGCAAGACTTGTTATACGGTATCAGAATCACCGGAGAAGTTTGTTAAAAACACAGATTACTGGGCCCCATCCCCTTAGTTTCTAATCCAGTAAATAGGGAGTTGGGCCTAAGAATCTGCATGTCTAACAAGTTTCCAGAGATGCTGACACTGCTGGTACAGAGGCCACACCCATCTCTATTTGTTTTTTAAATTTTTTCTTTTTTTTTTTTTTAAATTTTTTTAAAGATGGGGTTTCACCATATTGGTCAGGCTGGTCTCGAACTTCTGACCTCAGGCGATCCGCCTGCCTCAACCTCCCAAACTGCTGGGATTACAGGCGTGAGCCACCGCGCCTGGCTTGTTTTTTAAATTTTTAAAAAATTTTGGGGCCGGGCGTGGTGGCTCAAGCCTGTAATCCCAGCACTTTGGGAGGCCGAAGCGGGTGGATCACGAGGTCAAGAGATCAAGACCATCCTGGTCAACATGGTGAAACCCCGTCTCTACTAAAACTACAAAAAATTAGCTGGGCATGATGGCGCATGCCTGTAATCCCAGCTACTCGGGAGGCTGAAGTAGGAGAATTGCTTGAACCCAGGAGGCGGAGGTTGCAGTGAGCCGAGATCATGCCATTGCACTCCAGCCTGGGTAACAAGAGCGAAACTCCGTCTCAAAACAAACAAACAAACAAACAAAAATTTTAACAGTAAATTTAAAAAAAAAAGAAAAGAAAAAAAGAAAACCATTGCATTAGACATTTATTACACTAAGCCAAACACCAGGAACATGAAGATCCTTATATCAAAATTGTTGTCCTCTAAGAGCTCATAAATTGGCAGGGATAACAAATAGGAAACAGTTTCAAGACATTGTCATTAGGACTACACCAGAGATATGCAACAAATCAGGAGGTCAGCCTAGAGGCAAGAGCCTGGTTTTGCTTGGAAGTCAGAAGTCTTTGCAGAAAAGGTAACACTTTTGCCAAATCTTGTGCAGTTAATGAACCATAAAGAGTTTGTCATTCCAGGAAGTAAACACATGAGAAAAGCACATACAGAGACCCAGAAGTAAAGAAGTGTTCTTCTAGGAAAGACAAATAATTTGAATGCATGAAATTCAGGATGTGAAGGGAAAAGGAAGCAAAAGGTGAAAACAAACAGAGGAGGCCAGATCACGAAGGGCATTTTATGCCAGGCTGAGAAGTCCGACTATTCTGAAGATGAGGAACCACTGGCACAGTTTAGGTACTTTAGAAAGACTGCCATGGAAACATGTGGAAGAATGACTGACAAGACTAAGTTAAGGAGTAAAGAGAATAGACAATAGTCTATTATTGGAGTCCCAGCAAAAAAAAAAAAAAAAAAAAAAATGAGGTAGTTCCGAACTAAGGTATAGAGGCAGAGACAACTATACTCAAAGGCTGTTTTGATTGGGAGCTGGCAGAGAAAAGGGGAAGACATAGAAGTCAGAGAAGACTGCCTGGCTGTAACTTCAGAAACACCATCCTCTTTCACCAGCTATCTTTGATTAGCTCCCATCTGGCAGGTAGGATACTGAGGCTCAGTTAAGTACCTTATTCAAGTTCACACAGGTGGGAAATAACAGAGGAATTTAATGCCAAGGCACACTCTAACACTCACCAACGCTGCTGTCTTTAGAGACCATTAAAACAAGACTGTTTATTATTTTTTACATCATGACTCACTGAAGAAAAAAGTTATCTCCGCTTCCAAGAGTCACTGCTATTTTCAGAAGAGAAAGAAAAATGAGTTAATGCATTCTTCTTTGTGGACTTCCTCTGAGTGACAGGTGGGCATGTTCCTAGCCTTCTGATTCTAACTCAAAGTACTAGAAGTACGTTTTACTATGCTGATAATTTCTACTCTGCTGGAATTTTAAATAATGATAGCTATTCCTCCTAACATTCAGTACTAGGTAGATCTGTTTTAACATAAACTTTACAACATAAAATTTGAAAAAGGAAAGAGCATATGGTCAAATAAATGTAATATGTTAAACGTGGTAGTTTGAGATTATTTCCCTACCCTGTGATTTCAAAACTTCTCACTTCTTGTAACAAATTAGAAACGGTCACATTGAGGATAAATAACACTTCATAAAACACAGAATTTTGGGGCTATAAGGAACTATAATGAAATCTCCTCTTCTTACAAATGAGGAAACTGAGGCCAAGGCTACAGTCACAAAGATTGGCGGTAGCATAGAATAATCCATGCCTCCTAAGAGGATCCAAGTCAACCTCTGCAAGGGTACAACTCCCCTTAACTCTCAGGGTAAATAGAAGAATGAGGCAAAAACAAAAACTTATTCCCAAGAATATTCTGACCACCTTACACAGTGCTTGGCAGAGAGAAGGTTCTTAAAACATTTCAGGAAGCATTGTTTATTGAAACAGAATCTTTCTGGGAGCAAAATTTCTATCAACCACTCTTCCTCCTATCTCATTTATCAACTTTAATAACATTTGGTAATGCAATTTTTGGTGTGTGTGAGATGGAGTCTCACTCTGTCACCCAGGCTAGAGTGCAGTGGCATGATCTCAGCTCACTGCAACCTTCGCCTCCCAGGTTTAAGCGAGTCTCCTGCCTCAGCCTCCTGAGTAGCTGGGATTACAGGGGCGCCACCATGCCTGGCTAATTTTTGTATTTTTAGTAGAGATGGTGTGTCACCATCTGGTCAGGCTGGTCTCGAACTCCTGACCTTGTGATCAGCCCGCTTCGGCCTCCCAAAGTGCTGGGACTATAAGTGTGAGCCACCGCACCCGGCTTTTTAAACTTTTTTTTGTCACCCAGGCTGGAGTGCAATCATGCAATCTTGGCTCACTGTAACCTCTGCTTCCCAGGTTTGATTCCCCTGCCTCAGACTTTCAAGTAGCTGGGAATATAGGTGTACGCCACCATGCCTGGCTAATTTTTGGATTTTTAGTAAACACAGGGTTTCACCAAGTTGCCCAGGTTGGTCTTGAACTCCTGGCCTCAAGTGATCTGCCCTTGTTTTGGCCTCCCAAAGGGCTAGGATAATGGCTTGAGCCACCTCATCAGGCCCTAGTAAATTGAAAATTGAGGCCGGGCGCGGTGGCTCAAGCCTGTAATCCCAGCACTTTGGGAGGCCGAGGCTGGTGGATCACGAGGTCAAGAGATCGAGACCATCCTGGTCAACATGGTGAAACCCCGTCTCTACTAAAAATACAAAAAATCAGCTGGGCATGGTGGCGCGTGCCTGTAATCCCAGCTACTCAGGAGGCTGAGGCAGGAGAATTGCCTGAACCCAGGAGGCAGAGGTTGCGGTGAGCCGAGATCGCGCCATTGTACTCCAGCCTGGGTAACATGAGTGAAACTCCGTCTCAAAAAAAAAAAGAAAATTGAACATTCATATTTTATAAACATTTTAAACCCATCTCTTCTTTTCTTTTCACACATCTTAAGCTTCAATTCAAAATCCTCATAAGACCCCTCAAGGGATTATGCAGCTTTCACTTTCTTTACGCCTAAATGCAATCTGGCATGATTTATCTTGATGGCAAATGTGGACATTTGAAAACAGATCGGTTTCATAAAAGATCTAAAAAGCTAATGACAAAGATTCTGTAAACAAAATTCCATTTTTTAAATCTCCTATTTCCAGGAATCTGATCTGAGGTTGTTCTAGGGTTATATACATCTCCCAATCATATTATTGTTTGTTTCTTTTTTTACTTTTTTTTTTCTTTTTCTTTTTCCCAGTCATATTATTTGTTAGGCTGTTTTTCTCTTTTTTTGTGTCTTTAAGCACAAAGCTTGTTAACACACGGCCTTCTCCCAGTTCTCTTCTCCTCACTCTATTCACATACCACTTAAAAGTGAGCCTTCAGTGTATACCACCCTCCAATCCATTTCCATTCTGCAGCTGAGTGATCTCCCTGAACCAATCTCATTATGCCACTCTCCCTCTTAAGACCCTTCAGGGCATTCTAGTTAATGCTATGCATGCTGAAGTATTTAGAGGAAAATGTACTACTATCTGCAATTTACTTTGAAATGCATTTTTTAAAAAATGCGTAATAGAGTAGGACACATGTGATAAAGCAAATATAGTTAAATGTTAATGGCAAAATCTAGGTTGAGATACGTGAGTATTAACTGTAACGCATGAGTATCAGCTTTTCTCTATGTTTGGAAATTTCATAAGATGTGAGAAGAAACTCGTTAGGGTTTTCCTGCTGTTCTTACAAAAGGGCGAAGTGTAAAGGCCAACATTCGAGAGAAGATGGCCGCCCTAGCAGTGTCCAGGCTCTCCCGGGAGGTGCGATACTTCAGTACAGCTGTGGTCAGACCATTTACCAAGCTTGTGAGGCCTCCTGTTCAGGTATACGGTGTTGAAGGTCGCTATGCGACGGCTCTTTATTCTGCTGCATCGAAACAGAAAAAGCTGGAGCAAGTAGAAAAGGAGTTGTTGAGAGTGGCACAAATCCTGAAGGAACCCAAAGTGGCTGCTTCTGTTTTGAATCTCTACGTGAAGCATTCTGTTAAAGTGAAAAGCCTAAGTGACATCATAGCAAAAGAGAGGTTCTCTCCCCTCACGACCAACCTGATCAATTTGCTTGCTGAAAATGGTCGCTTAAGTAATACCCAAGGAGATGGTTCTGCCTTTTCTACCATGATGAGTGTCCACCGCGGACAGGTTCCTTGCACAGTGACCACTGCATCTCCTTTAGAAGAAGCCACACGCTCTGAATTAAAAACAGTCCTGAAGAGCTTCCTAAGTCAAGGCCAGATATTGAAATTGGAGGCTAAGACTGATCCATCAATCATGGGTGGAATGATTGTGCGTACTGGAGAGAAATATGTTGACATGTCTGCCAAGACCAAGATTCAGAAGCTGAGCAAGGCTATGCGGAAGGTTATCTGAAAGTGTTGGTCTTCTCCTGTCAGTGAAAATTCTTAAACTTGGAGCAACAATAAAAAGCTCCCAGAACAACAACAAAGAAAGGCCAACATTCTTACCTTTCCTGCCCATCTCTCACAATGTCCCCCACCAACATGCTAGGCTGTAGACACACAGTATCTTTCAGCAACTTCTAGTCAGAGGCCTCGTTCTCTCCCAACTCTACACCTTCACATGTGCCATCACTTCTCTCTGGAATACTCTTCCCTTCCCCTCACCTGGGAGAACCCTATCTTTTCTTTATCTCTAGGAAGCTTTCTTTGACTACACAAGTTTGGTTAAGTGCCCTCTCTGTGCTCTGAATAGCACACTGTACTGCAGGGGGTCATCTTATATGTGAGTTTCCTCCAGCAGTCTGTAAGTGTGTCAAGTCTGTCTCCCTCATTCAACAAATAGGCTTCAGGCAAGTTCTCCTAACAGTCAGCACGGTATAAAGTCTTTGTTTTCTTTAAGGAGATTGACTGCTCACCAAAAACAGAAACCATATCTTATATAGTATAAATCTCATATTCTTTTTGTTGTTTTGTCGGGTTTCTTTGTTTCGTTTTGAGACAGGGTCTCACTCTGTCACCCAAGCTGGAGTACAGTGGTGCAATTATAGCTCACTGCAGCCTCAACCTCCTAGGCTCAAGCAATCCCCCCACCTCAGCTTAGGGAATCAGGACTACAGGTGTGCGCCACCATGCCTGGCTAATTTTTTCACTTTTTTGTGGAGATGGGGCCTCCCTATGTTGACCAGGCTGGTCTTGAACTCAAGCATTCCTCTCATTTCAATCTCCCAAAGTGCTGTAATTACAATCATGAGCCAGGACATCTGGCCCAAACCTTCATATTTCTTAATTCCAACCACACTCTCTATTTTCATACCATACTCATCTGTAACTGCTTGTCCTGGCCCTTTACCACAATCTATTAAAATCATTCATACTCATATCTATAAAACTCAAGTGGCCACCTCTCATCAATAACAGATCAGTTAACAGTGTAAGCTTATAATACATTCCTCCTTAATTAAACTTAGGAAAACTCTTTTTTTTTTTTTTGAGACAGAGTTTCGCTCTTGTTACCCAGGCTGGAGTGCAATGGCACAATCTCAGCTCACCACAAACTCCACTTCCTGGGTTCAAGCAATTCTCCTGCCTCAGCCTCCCAAGTAGCTGGGACTACAGGCGTGCGCCACCATGCTCAGCTAATTTTTTTGTATTTTTAGTAGTGACGGGGTTTCACCATGTCGACCAGTATGGTCTAGATCTCTTGACCTCGTGATCCACCCACCTCGGCCTCCCAAAGTGCTGGGATTATAGGCGTGCGCCACCGCGGCCAACTGGAAAACTCTTTCTAGCCATTGGACCGAGTGTTCCCTAGCTGCCTTGCCACAGCCAAGCTGGACAATGTTTGAAGATGCTAAAAAGTCCATCAAGCCCTCCTCTCTCTCTTCACCTATACAATTAGAAGGATAAAAAATGTTGGCCGGGCGCGGTGGCTCACGCCTGTAATCCCAGCACTTTGGGAGGCCGAGGCGGGTGGATCACGAGGTCAAGAGATCGAGACCATCCTGGTCAACATGGTGAAACCCCGTCTCTACTAAAAAATACAAAAATTCAGCTGGGCATGGTGGCGTCTGCCTGTAATCCCAGCTACTCAGGAGGCTGAGGCAGGAGAATTGCCTGAACCCAGGAGGCGGAGGTTGCGGTGAGCCGAGATCGCGCCATTGCACTCCAGCCTGGATAACAAGAGCAAAACTCCGTCTCAAAAAAAAAAAAAAAAAAAAAAAAAAAGTTAAAATTCAGGATGCCTGTCCTTTGACATTGATACATTTAAAAATAATTACTAGGGTAAGCAGTCGGCGGGCAAGTGGGTGTAATCCACAGCCATCCGTTCTTGGGCATGGTGGCTTCCGACCTCGGGGGCCCCGAGACTCTCCCGCGGCCAACCAAAATGAACTTCAATCCCTTTGTGACTTCCGACTGAAGCAAGAATCGCAAAAGGCATTTCAATGCACCTTCCCATATTCGCAGGAAGATTATGTCCTCCCCTCTTTCCAAGGAGCTAAGACAGAAGTACAACGTGCAATCCGTGCCCATCCGAAAGGATGATGAAGTTCAGGTTGTACGAGGACACTATGAAGGTCAGCAGATTGGCAAAGTAGTCCAGGTTTACAGGAAGAAATACGTAATATACATTGAACGGGTGCAGCGGGGAAAGGCTAATGGCACAACTGTCCATGTAGGCATTCACTCCAGCAAGGTGGTTATCACTAGGCTAAAACTGGACAAAGACCACAAAAAGATCCTTGAACGGAAAGCCAAATCTCGCCAAGTAGGAAAGGAAAAGGGCAAATACAAGGAAGAAACAATTGAGAAGATGCAGGAATAAAGTAATCTTATATACAAGCTTTGATTAAAACTTGAAACGAGGAAAAAAAATAAAAATAAAAAAAATAAAATAAAAATCATTACTAATGGCAAACAATTCAAAAAATTAAGTCACTAAATTATAAGTTATTGTTTGGAAAACACAATACACCTAAGAGTTCCAGTAAAATAAAACCAAAAAAAATGCCTTATTCTGCACAATTAATATACCTTTAAAATGGCAAGTACAGAAAAGGGGCTTCGAACAGTGCTTGAAAGAATCCATCTACCTATCTTCAGTTCTTTGGCCTTCAGCTGGCAGTGAAACAGAAGCATCAGCTTTAAGACTGCCAGCCAAATAGTTAATGATCTGTAAACACACAATTATACAAGTAGAGCATTCCCGTTCAAACAGACAGGATGAAAACTTCATAAAGAACCCTTTAGGTGATGCTAAAATTATTTTCTAAATATTTTAACTAAATTTGCATTTTTATGTACTAGATTTCCTTAAAGAGGGGATATATTAAAAAAAAAAAATTTCATTACAGCCTGAGCAACACGGCAAAACCCCATCTCTACAAAAAATAAATAAATAAAATAGTCAGGGATGGTGACACACGCCTGTAGCCCCAGCTACTCAGGAGGCTGAGGTGGGAGGATCACCTGAGCCCGGGAAGTTGAGCTGTAGTGAGTCATGATTGCACCACTGCTCTCCAGCTTGGGCAACAGAGCAAGACCCTGTCTCAAATAACAACAAAAATTTCATAAAAGCAATACTATTATAATAAAGCTATTTTCATGTTCACATGCAGGTGCTGGACAACTTTTTCTGCAAAGGGGTAGATGGTAAATATTTTAAGCTTCTCAGGCCACACAGGTCTCTGTCACACATTTTTGTTTTTATTCCCCCAACTGTTTAAAAATGTAAAAACAAGAAAATCTCCTCAAATTCCACATATGGTCACCAAAACAGTACAGGGATAAAGGTGTACTCATGATACTATTGTATCTCCCTGTCGGATCTCTAACTCAACAACAGAGTGAATCTCCATCAACTCTGTATTGACAACAAATCAGAAATATGAAGACTTAGAAATGTGATTTCTAACTGCAACACTGTCATTATTGGTTGTGTAAACCTGGTCATAAATTCCAACTTCTAAATGGAGGAGAGTAGCATCAGACCACCTCTATAGCGATAGATTTAAAATGCTATTACTATTATCATCTGTTACTACTCCTCCTTCTTCCTCTTTTTAAAGACAGGGTCTCGCTATGTTGCCCAGGCTAGTCTTGAACTTCCGGGCTCCAGCAATCCCCCCGCCTGAATTTCCCGAGTAACTGGCACTACAGGTGCATGCCACTGTGTCCAGAATAATCCATTACTTCTTGATCAGTAATACACTAGAATAAAACTCCTTAACATCTTTTTTTTTTTAGACAGGTTCTCACTCTCTTGCCCAGGCTAAAGTACAGTGGCAAGATTTCAGCTCACTGCAGCCTCAGTCTCCCAGTCTCAGGTGATCCTCCCACATCAGCCTCCTGAGTAGCTGAGACTAGAGGTACAACCAATATGCCTGGTTGATTTATATATTTTTTGTAGAGTGGGATTTCACCATGCTGCCCAGGCTGGTCTCAAAGTCCTGAGTTCAAGTGATCTGTCCACCCTGGCCTCCAAAAATGCTGGGATTGTGCCACCATGCCCAGCCCAACTCTTTTATATCTTATATCAGCAGTTTAAAAAATATAACAAAAACAGAAATCATGAAAAATGAGTAGTCAAAGCCAAACAGCGAAGTACACATAATACATTAATGATAATAGCTATCTTGAACACTTCCCAACTATGCATGTCACTGTTTGACATGGTCCCCAGCATCATGATCATCAGGAGACAGAGAATTCTAAACTGCCATATTCCTTCCTTATCCAACTGAGATTATCAACATTGTAAAGCTGACATTTTTGATTTGGTCTTATATGACATAAATTATCCTATTTCATCTGAAAGCTCTGGTGACAAGAGCCATGAGGGTTCTTCAGTGAACTACTTGTGGCATGGATCTTCTGCACGGTCTTCCTTCCACAGGTTATCTGGAGGACCCGGGTAGGGTGAAGGGCTTTTGGTCCGCTCCCCATCTCCCAGAGAGCATCTTCCTCCCTCACATTGGTAGACAAGAGTAGGGAGAGACTATTAACCACACATAGGACATAGACGCAGTTGACTGTAAGTAACATTTATGCATGCCTATTCATTACTATATCCCTCCAACATGTCAAGGAATGTCTGTAGAGCGGAAAGACAAACCCAATGTTCAATTCCAGCTCAAGACTGGGTGCAGTGGCTCACGCCTGTAATCCCAGCACTTTGGGAGGCTGAGGCAGGCGGATCACCCAAGGTAAGGAGTTCAAGACCAGCCTGGCCAACATGGCAAAACCCTGTCTCTACTAAAAATACAAAAATGAGCCAAGCATGGTAGCACGTGCCTGTAGTCTCAGCTACTCTGGAGTCTGAGACAGGAGAATCTCTTTAACCAGAGAGGCAGAGGTTGCAGTGAGCCAAGATCACACCATTGCACTCCAGCCTGGGCAACACAGCAAGACTCCGTCTCAAAAAATAAATAAAATGAATTCCAGATCAGTTGTGTAATCTGGGGCTCAAAACTCTTTCCTGTAAAACAGTAAACATGCTACATAATACGGCACCTAGCAGAACACTCAACACAAGTAACAGATACAATACATGATAGTTCCCATCCCCACAGCTAGCCAAAGCCTTATATTTGGATTCATCATTCAGCAATTCACATGTTATTAAAACAACAGACCTTATCCTTAATCATTTTCCTTACTCCACAGGCTGTCTGGATATGAATTAAAAATCATTAAGTTTAATCCAATAAATATTTACCAAGACCAATAAATGCTAATCACAGTGTTTGATCACAATGGTTATTAATAGTTCCCATACTCTAGGAGGTCAAAGTCACTCTAAAGCTATGGTTCTTAATCAACAAATATGGTATGTATTCTACAATTTAATTATTTCTTCAATAAGATGCAAATTTTTAACCTATCAGATAGCCAAAGATGAAAATGAATAACAGTGTTGGCAACGGTGCTAGACAAACAAGTATTCTCACATACTGATGGCAGAAATGTAAAATAGTACAACTTTCCTAGATGACTGACAATACTAATGTAGAAAGATTTAAAAGACCTAACAATTCCCCTTCTAGGAGCTTATCCCAAAGAAAATACTGGGCAAGTGGAAAACGAGGTATAACAATAATAATCTGTCTACCAATCCATTATAATTATTGTATAGCTAAATATACTATTCAATCAATAAAAGAGATAAAGCTGTATCTGTTAACATGAAAAAAAAAAAATAAAAACCCATGTTACATGAAGTGGACCATGGTACATGAAGTTAAAAATCGGATTACAAAAGAGTAATACAAAGGATGAGTTTAAGAAAAAAATATACACATAGAGAAAATGAACACAGCCTGGTGTGTTAACAGATACTCATATACATAACCCTAGAGCTTTGAGGCCAAGACCAGAGGATCACTTGAGCACAGGAGTTTGAGACCAGGCTGGGTAACATAGTAAGCTTCCCATCTCTCCAAAAAGTAATTAGCCAGGTATGGTGGTGTGCGCCTGTATTTCCAGCTACTCGGGAGGCTGAGGCAGGAAAATCACCTGAGTCCAGGAATTGGAGGCTAGGGTGAGCTGTGATCACACTATCGTACTCCAGCCTGGGCAACAGAGCAAGACTCTGTCTCTAAAATTAAAAAATAAATAAATAAGAAAAAAATGAACACCTACCTCTAGGTGGAAGGATCATGCGTTATTTTTATTATCTTTCTTTCTTTTGAGACACAGTCCCGCTCTGTCACCCAGGCTGGAGTGGAGTGGTGTGATCACAGCTCACTACAACCTTGAACTCCTGGGCTCAAATGAACCTTCCACCTCAGCCTCCTGAGTAGCTGGGACAACAGACATGTGCCACCACACCAGCTATTTTTTTTTTTAATTGTTTCTGTACAGGCAGAGTCTTGCTGTATTACCCAGGCTGGCCTCAAGCCATGCCCCCGCCTCAGCCTAACAAAGTGCTGGGATTGCAGGCGCGAGCCACTGAGCATGGCTATTTTCACTTTCTTATCTTCTTACTTTTTTTTTCTTTCTCTGGCAAGAAACATGTATTACTTTCGTAATTTAAAAGAGTGATTTCCAATCTTGAGAGGAAGGTGTTTTAGACATAGTTTCTTTTGGTTCTTTTAATCCCATGAAGTATGAAATCTCAGTTTACAGGTCAGGAGGTTCTCATTTGTCCACAACTCCACAGCTTCAAAGGATAGGAACTCAGATACCGTGGCTTTCTTCAGGACCCCTTCTACCATACCTCAACTGCCTTGGCCCTTTTCTCTGGGCTTTAGGCCCTTTTCACAGGTTGTTCTCCTCCCCACTCTACTTAGCAAAATTGTACTCAGATGCCACCTTTTCCACAAAATCTTTCGTGACCTATTTAGCGATTATTTCATACTGACATACTTGGTCTTTACTACTTTGAGTCTTCTCCCCACAGGAGTTTATAAGCTCCTGGAGAGCAGAATCTGAGTCTTAGTCATTCTGTTTGCCCCAGATGACTCAGCAAAGCATTTTAGAAATGACATGTCTCTAATAAATGTTTGGTGAAAAAAAGAATAAAATGGTAATCTGTGGGATCTAATAACCACTCTCCTGATTCTACAAATAATGCAAAGAAGGCCCAGAAAGGTTAGTTCATGGTCACTTTTTTTTTGGGGATCGAGTCTTGCGCTGCCACCCAGGCTGAAGTGCAGTGGCGCGATATAGGCTCACTGCAACCTCTACCTCCTGGGTTCAAACAATTCTCCCTGCCTCAGCCTCTGAAATAGCTAGGATTACTACAGGCGCCCACCACACCTGGCTAATTTTTCTATTTGTAGTAGAAACAGGGTTTCACCATGCTGGCTAGGCCAGTCTCAAACTTCTGACCTCAAGTGATCTGCCTGTCTCAGTCTCCCCAAGTGCCGGAATTATAGGCCTGAGCCACCACGCCTGGCTATGGCAGAGTCCCATGCTGAATTTTGGACTTTGCTTTTCCCATTTCAAGACTCCTTTCTAGTTTATATTTTCTAAGTGCTTTTGCTGACATTCTCTCTCACATGGATTTCACACCAGCTGAATTACTGCTCTACCACCCTATATCTGTGATTTTCCAGTCCTGTTTTCTGCTTTTGACAGTAGCACTGGGGGAAATATTATATGAGTCCTCTTAACAATTCTTAAACCTGTGCTCAAACTATACCTAACTGGAATAACAATGCTACTTTAAGGCTGTTCATCATTTGTTCAACACATAAATTCACTAGGCACCTATTAATGTGCCAAACACCATATCCCATTAACCAGAAACCTCTATTAACTGGCATCTGTGCTTACTGATAAAACTGATGCCAATAATCACCTAACATAGCCAGGCACTGTGGGTCACACCTATAATCCCAGTGATTCAGGAGACTGAGGTGGGAGGGTCACCTTAGCCCAGGAGTTCAGGACCAGCCTGGACAACATAGTAAAACCCTATCTCCAGAAAAATGTAACAGTTTTTTTTTTTTTTTTTTTTTGAGACAGAGTCTTGCTCTGTTGCCCAGGCTGGAGTGCAGTGGTGTGATCTCGGCTAGCTGTAACCTCCCACTCCTGCGCTCAAGTGATTCTCCTGCCTCAACCTCCTGAGTAGCTGGGACTACAGGCATGTGCCACCACACTTGGCTGATTTTGTGTATTTTTAGTAGAGAATGGGTTTCACCGTGTTAGCCAGGATGGTCTCAATCTCCTGACCTTGTGATCCGCCCATCTCAGTCTCCCAAGTGCTGGGATTACAGGCGTGAGCCACGGCACCCAGCAAAATACAACAAAATTTTTTAATTACCCGTCATGGTGGTACATGCCTGGATTCCTAGTTACTCAGGAGGCTGAGGCAGGGGATCACTTGAGCCCAAGAGTTCAAGGCTGCAATGAGTTATGATCATGCCAGTGTACTACAGTCTAGGTGACAAAGCGAGACCCCATCTCTAAAAAAATACAATACAATAAGTAACCTAAAACAGAGGTTCACAAACTTCAGGCCACAGGCCAACACTGGCCCCCTGCCTGCTTTTGTAAATAAAGTTTTATTGAAACAAGGTAGTATCCAGTCAGTTACATATTTTGGAACCACAACAGCAGAACTGAGTAGTTACAGAGACCATATGACTTACAAAGCCTAAACTATTTACAATCTGGCCCTTGACAGAAGAGTTTGCAGATCCTATTATAAGATGCCAATATGCCATCTTAATCTCAAAATACTTTATATTTGGTATATTTTTAGTAGGAGTAACATATAACAAAGAAGTAATAAATAATTTCATGTTAATTATTTGAAAATCATCAAAAAGTCAAGGAACCTTGATGATCTTTAATCCTAGCTCCTCACAAAATCGTTTTAGACTGAACATTCTCATTATTTTAAAACCAATCCTCACACAGAAAACCACACACTCTCTTGCCAGTTACAATTTACTTCTCTGAACAGATCTCTGAATTCCACTGTGTATATCTTAAGGTTTCCTACTTGCAATAACTCAAGTACAATAGTGTTTTATTCCTGAAGGGGAAAAAAAGACTTTCACATATACTTACTGATGATGTTCAGCATTTGCGGGACTTTTTTGGCTACATATTACCATGAACTAATACCTTCAAGGAACAAGATAGCAACTTTACATTTCTTTCCTGGGTGTAATTAAATGACCCACATCTAAATAAACCCAACTTCAATATGCCTTAAAATATTTCTTTAAAAATATTCAATAACTCACAAGATTAAAATAAGAAAATTTACAAAATGTCAGAACAGACAAGGCTTTGGAGATCACCAAATTCAAATAGCCTAATTTACAGTTGAGAAAGATGAGGCTTAAATGACTTGACAAAGGACCAGCTACTTTTTATTAATTCACACTGACTGCAAATCAAAAAGTTATACTGAAGTCCTAGCTATAAAACCAGGCACTGTGCTCAGGACCAGGATTATGTATACCTAGGTCTGTATCATCATTCCTGTTCTAGGTTGTTTCTGAAAATGTAAAGCTTTGTCATAGTCTCAGATTTGGTTTTTACGGTATTTATTTATTTATTATTTGAGACAGGGTCTCACTCTGTCACCCAGGCTGGAGTGCAATGGCACAATCTCAGCTCACTGCAACCTCTGCCTCCAGGGCTCAAGCTGTCCCCCCACCTCAGCCTCCCAAGTAGCTGAGACTCAGCTAATATTTTTATTTTTTGTAGAGACAGAGTTTCAACACATTGCCTAGACTGGTCTCCAACTCCTGAGCTCAAGCTATCCATCCACCCCCCAGCCTCCCAAAGTGCTAGGATTACAGGTGTGGGCCACCGTGCCTGGACTCAGATTTGGTTTTTTAAATAAGAGATTCCAGAGATCACTTTCATTCATGAATGATATATCAGGGCCAAGCATCCTCCTGCCTGCCACCTTCAAACTCCTAACAAAGACAACCACAATCCCTATTTATTTCTTTCCTCCACCAGCACAGCGTGAATGCTGCCATATGTGATGGTAAAATGTCTTTAAGAAGTCTTCAGAGGTATTTTAGAAAGTTGACTCTATATAACCAGTATACAAATCAGTTATTAGCTTCTTCCTCTGATGAAAATCCCAATAGTACTGAAAGAAAAATATTAAATTTCAAGCTTTTATTACCTGATACTAGATGTAACTTTATGAACTATTAAGCTCATAAAAAAGGAAATTTAATCTATTCTAAATATGAAGGAATGAAGGAGGCTGGGACCTCTAAGAACACTCAGTACCAAGCACTGACCCGGTGTAAAAGGAGGGTTAAAAAAACAAAACAAAACAAAAAAAAACATGGCACAATCTCAGCGCAAGTTAAGTATACCAAAAAATGGACAAAACTGCCACTTTTGTTTTACCACAAACAGAATCATCTATGCAATATCTAATGTGCAGAAATAACTGGAGGAAATGTATAAAATGAGAACAAAACTACTGACTCTCTCCTTTACCATGGTAGCGTTTGAAAATAAGTCTTAAAATAATTAAAATAGAATGTGCTTCAATGAGGTCATATGATCTTAAATCCATTTTAGCTTAATAATTCGTAGTAATTTGTTTAAATTAGTAAATTAAAAATGTATTATGTATTTTTCTTTTTTTGCTTTTGGACCCTAATTTATTTTTGCCCTACTAATATCACTTATATAGGCACTAATTCAATTTTTAAAAAGTTCTAATCACAAATATTTTCTAATTCAGTTTAAGTCCGTGACAAACTATCACTTGCCAATATTATCAGTATACAAACATTATCTCATCTGATCCCCCCACAACCCTAGAGGCATGTATTATTATTTCTATAACATCCATTTTAAAGATGAACAAACGGAGGTGTATAGATGTCAAGCAACTTGCTTAAAATCATAGGGCTTGTATGCGATAAGGTGGTGATTCAATCCAGGCTAATCTGCAGTAGGTGCTTTCAATCACATTAAAAACCAGGGTAAAAACTAATTTGTCAACTAGTTCCATGTAACTTTAAAGAACATCAATAATCATATATTCTAGCTTGGCAGCACTCCATCAAAAAAAAGTAATTATTTCTATGTAAACATTCATATGTAACCATGCAGCCTATCAAGTAGCATTTGACTTCTTCGTTTCCTTTCCTGTTTTTAGATGTACATAATGTTTAAAAAAAAAAAAAAAAAAAACTCTGCTATTGAGTCAATACCAAATACCAAAGTTTTTAAACTTAATGATTGTATAAGCCAAACTTCAGTTATCTCACATGTAAGAAAATGGAAGACAGTTTTCCTATAAATGATTCAGGAGCTAAGCCTGCAAAAATGTGAACCTTTGAACTGTTTTCCCCCAGTCCTCTCTCCCTACTACTAGAGTCACTAAAGAAACGGAATACACATCTTGCAGAGAGAACCCAGGAGATACAGAACAATCAGGAGAACTGACACACTGGACCATTTCTCCTTATTAACATCCATTTAGCTGAAGAGGCTTAACTAGAAAGGTGCGTTCTACTGCCCTTTACAAATTTCAGAATTATATGTGACAGTTAAGGCAGCTGCAACACGAGCACATTGTACCCGAGAACGCTGAATCAAGAATATTTATCGCCAGGTCTCAGATCTAGCTTCTCAGTCAATTATACAAAGAGTCAGCTATTAAATATAAATGACATGCCATTTGCGCTGGAGCTTTTGCAAAGAGCCTCCTGGTACCAATTTTTGTGATGAAAAAAAAAAACCTGTCATTTTCTAGATAAACCCTAGGCCACCAGAATCCCTCAGATGAGGGATCGAATTCTGTCCTTCCCAGGGGAGGCTGACAGGGCCACCCAATATCCGGGAATGAGGAGGAGGAACCTGGGGGAGGGCGGGTCCCCGCAGGTCCCGGGTCTAGGGTCTCCGGTTCCCCTTCACCCCAGCCGTCCGCGACAGGTCGGGAGGCGGGGCGGGGCCGGCTGTCCGCACAAAGAGAGCCAGCGAGCTAGCCGGCGGACAAGGTACCCCGGGCCGCTGGGGGCCAGGCGGGGCGGGGCGAGGCGGGGAACACTTACCCAGCAGTAGCACGTTCTTCCCCGCAGGGAGCTTGGAGCGCGAGCGGGTGGAGACCTCGCTGAGGATGCAGGACCTAACGGGGAGCAAGGCGCACCGTGAGGCCGGGGCTGGAGGCCGGAGCCACAGGGCGGGAGGGACTGACCCGGTCTCGGCGCGCCAGGGATGGGGCCGCTAGGAACAGAGTGGTCGGGCCCGGCGCCGAGCTCCAGCGGGCACGGAACCCCGAGGCGTCCGCGCAAGGCCGGGAGAGCCAGCGGGGGCAGAGGGAGGGGTGGGGTCGTTACCAAAGGTTCTGCCCGTCCTCGTCGTCGCCCGCCGCGGCGCCACCGTTGCCCGTCGCTATCTCGTTGGCCAAGGGGCCGCTAGTGTAAGTCGAGCCTAATCCTGGCGGAGAAGAACCGAAGGAGCCGACTCGCCCCACTGCCGCCATCTTAGTCGGGAACCACACCACTCCCGGCAAGACTAAATGTGCGAAGCGACTGAGACGGCAGCGGCGGAGGCGGCGGGAACCCGGATATGGGGCGTTCAGCTCACGGGAGCGGGGCGGGGCCAGCGGGGGCGGGGCGGGGCCCCGGGCTGGGCCGGGACTGAAGGAGCGAGTGAGGACGGACTGCGCGTGCGCGGCTGTCTGGCCAGCGCGGAGGGGCTGCGCGTGCGCGGGCATTGGGGGCAGGTGGCGGGCCGCTCTGCTGCATCTCAAGTCGGCTGATCTCCCGGTTTTGAAGCGCTTTTCTTCCGCTCATCCGCAGCTGGGCTGCAGCAGCGGGGTTGGGTGTGTCAGGTAAACAGTGCCCCCTCCCACCCTTCAGACAGGTCTCCAAACCCCGCAGCCGGCGCGGGATTGCTGCACTGTCATTGCCGGCCCACGCACTGTTCTGGCTGCGAGCGGTCCCCCGCCCACACCGGCGCTTCGCAGGCGCCCAGATAGAAATGGGTCGCCCGGCTGGTAAAGAGGCTGCTCTGCAACCCTGGGCTGGAGTATTGCTGTGATCCCGGATTTCTGGACTTTTGCGTTCTCAAGTGGCGACGTGTTCCTCAACCTGGACCCACATCAGAAGCAGGGTCTCCCAGCCCCTAAGGAGCGGCACGACAAAGTAATTGTTTACCCTGGAAATAGACTGTTATTTTTAAAAAATGTTCTCAGGGCTTGTTTTAATTCTTCTTGATGTTTTTGTATGAGATCCTCCATGTGAGATTTGAAAAGACCCACTACTCGGGTCCTCTAACCGGTCACCAGACATTTATTCCACACGTACCACGTCGAGCACAGTTGGCACTGGGGAATACATGGATGGACCTATCCTACCCCTAAAAGAACTCCTTTTCTATGAGAACTTTACTGGGTAAACGTATTTGAATATCTGAACTCCACGTTAAAAAGAGTCAGTGGTTTTAAGGCTCTACCCTAGTACACCTGGAAAAGCATTTGCTTAAAATTGCCTGGCCTTTGTACATTATCACTTCATATTTGAAAAATCACTTGCTAATATATGGCCTGATCAATGCTGTTATGCTAGTGAGAAAATCCACAGCTAAAGACTATTTGCTCTATATTAGCATTACAGTTAGAAGTCTGGAAGGCTTTGGAAGCTGGCAAATCTGAGTTCAGGTCTAGCTCTACCAGTTTACTGGCTATGTAATCTTAGACAATTTAGTTAGCCTCCGTGAGTCTCAGTTTCCTTATCTGTCAAATGAAGTAAAAGGACCTAGAGTTGTGAAGATTAAACGGGATGATTCACGTAAAATGGCGTAGAATAAACGATTGGCAAATCTTAAGTGTTCACCGCATGTTAATTGTTATCAATGACTTTCTTTACCTTTCAAACCATTAGTATTTGACCAATCTCTAGAAGTGATGGGCCTAAAGAACTTTTGCAGCTAAAACGCTTTGTTTATCGCCCGTAATGCCAGCACTTTGAGAGGTCGAGGCGGGCAGATTGCTTAAGCCCAGGAGTTCGAGATCAGCCTGGGCAACATGGTGAAACCTCGGCTTTACAAAAAAAAGTACAAAAAATTAGCCAGGCGTTGCGGTGTGTGCCTATAGTTCCAGCTACTTGGGAGGTTGAGGTGGGAGGATCACCTGAGCCCAGGAGGTCAAGGCTGCAGTGAACTGCGATCACGCCACTGCAATCTAGCCTTGGTGACAGAGGAAGACCCTGTCACTAAATAAATAAGTAAATAAATAAAATAAAACTTTTGATTTTGTTGTTTATATAGTTAGGAAAGGAACCAGAACCCTGCCCAGTGGCCCTACACGCTCTGTGGCACCAAGCAGGATGGAGACCCCCAGGAGAAGCTGAGTCTTTATGTCACCATTCTAAAGGAGAGCTGTATACTGCTTGGCCCTCCTGAAAGCCAGTTTACTCTGTACTTTATTCTTTCAGTCATCTTCTTCCTCAGAGCATTTTCCCCTCGATTTTGTTTATTTACAGAGTTGTCAGTTCCGCATCATACTTGCTTAGTCTGAGAAGTGTTTGCTTTTATAATAGTGTCAGGCTTCTAACCCCTCATGACTTCCAGATGATCAACTACCCACCTAAGTTTAAGTCAAAGTTGTAATCCTTGTGGTTTTATAATATCCCTATCCAGCATTCCTTCCATTAAGGTGGCTGGCAAAATTGGTGGTTTGTAAATGCCTGCCATGTACCAGGCACTCTGCTTGTTGTGATTTGCAATCCTCATACTTTGTAAGGGTCAGCAAAATCAAGTAACCTACCCCAGGTCACACAGATCAGAAGTTTATGGATAAGCTGAGATTTTTACTATCTAGTCTGTAAAATGACCTAGTCAAATCATGTTAAAATAAATGTCCTGGTAATTTCAGATGCAGTTCTGGTAAATACCCTCTGTGAAAACCTCTACATTACAAAAATAGGGAAGTTATATCTTATGAGGAAGTCTATAAAAGGAATAATTCAGCAGTCCCTTGGAATTTTTGTTGCATAAATGCATTTTATAATTGAGCTATTTTCTATACTATGATTGCTTTTTCTTTTTTGCTCATTTTTTTCTTACATCTAAAAGTAATAACCATCTTATTTTTCATTTGCTTAGATTTCAATGTCTTTAGTTGAATTTCAAATTCCTGTCCCAGCTGTGTAAAACTCCTTGTTAGGTATTCTAACAATTTTACCTTCTTAGAGACACCTTGAAGAACCTTCTGGCCTGCTCCAATCTGAGTTGGTTATTCTGAAACTGAATACACTGCTGCCATCCTGTGATCTTTCACTATTTTTCAGGTGTTTGCCTCAATCTTCTTTCTTCTCGTTTTAGTGGAGGACTTCCTCCAATAATTTTATGAAAAAACGGTACATGGGTAAGTCTTTGGAGACCTGTGTATCCAGTCAAGGTCAACCAGAGGAAAAATGGTATTCTTAAGGGGGTGCTAGAAGAAGGCTTAATGAAGGGACTGTTTACAAAGGTGTGAACAGTGTGAAGAGGTAGGACTAGTAGCAGCAGGAAGCCTTAGGCCTGAAAGGGAGAGAGGAAGGGGTGTTTACTAGAATCTGGAGAGAGATGCAGCTTGTAGGAAAGGGTAGCCCACCAAGATCTATAGTCTTCAGTAAAGGAACACAGTGTCCATCTTTCTTTCTGCTCCAGGGTCTCCTACCAATGCCGCTCTTTGACCAAAGCCAACCAGAAGCCAGAGGGCAGGAGACCCAAGTGAAGCAATCCGTACAGGTCTAGCTCCCTGAGCACAGGTAGGAATAGAGAAGGATCTCGAGAGGCAAACAAGATATCTAGCACACCTCCTATGTTTGAAAATGCATTTAACCTACCCTCACTTAATAATAGTTTGGCTAAGTGTAGAATTCTTGGGTTACAAGCTATCTTCCCTTAGGTGTTTAAGGCCTTGGCCCCCTTGTCTGCTGGACTCTAGTGTTGCCATTGAGAAATCCAAAGCCATTCTGATTTCTAAACCTTTGTTATGTGTTCCTTTTGTTTTTTCCTTATTGAAATCCCTTGTAACTTCCACAGATTCCCACTAACACATCTATCCGCCTTCAGGTATTTGCACTTTCATACTCTTCCCTCCTGCAAAGTATGGAAGAATAATCCATACTGTTGCACTAATGCATTCTCTATGCACTAGAACCCATCTCCTATCCTCAACTCAAGGACGTTATTCCAATAATTCTTCCCTCTTTCTCTATATAATCATTTTTGATCATCACTAGATTATTGCCATTAACATACAGACATACTATTGATTCTCTAATTTGAAAAAAAGAAAAATTTCTCTGAACCCCAGTCCTTCACCAGCTACTACTACATTTCTTTCCTTTTCTTTGAGACAGGGTCTTCCTCTGTCACCCAGGCTGGAGTGCAGTGGTGCAATCTCAGCTCACTGCAACCTCTACCTCCTGGGTTCAAGCAATTCTTCTGCCTCAACCTTCTGAGTAGCTGGGATTACAGGCGCACACCGCCACACCCGGCTACTTTTCGTGTTAGAGATGGGGTTTCACCATGGTGGCCAGGCAGGTCTTGAACTCCTGACGACAAGTGATCTGCCCTCCTTCGCCTTTCAAAGTACTGGGATTACAAGCGTGAGCTACCACACCGGGTCTGTTTCCTTTCTTTAACAGCAAAACTCTTTAAAAGAATTGTCTCTCTAGGCTATCTTAAATTTCCCCTTGTCCTTATGGCTCAATTCAATCAGGCTTTTACCCCCATGACTCTATAGAAACTGCCCTTACCCTTGTCAATGACCCCCTTGTTGCTCAGTACAATGGTACACTGTTTATCCTTGTCTTTCTTGGCCTATCAACGACACAGGATACAGTTGCTTGTTCCTTCTGGATATCCTTCATGTGGCTGCCAGGTCACCATGTTCTCATTGTGTTTTTCCTCCCTTGATAGCTGTTCTTTCCCAGCCTCCTTTTCTTGTTATTCATTTTTTTCTGACTGCTGATGTTGCAGGACCCGGGGACTCAGTCTTTTTTCCTCTTCTCTCTCTGCACTCACTCCCTTGGTGATGTCATCCAGTCTGGCTACTTTAAATTCCATCTATAGGATAAAGACTTCTAAATTTATTGCTCCAGCCCAGAGCTCCATCTGGAACTCCAAGTTAATATAGCCAACAGCCTATTCCACATCTCCACTTCAATGTCTGATAGATAGCTCAAACTCAACATGCCCCAAACTGAACTTCTGTTCTATAGGAACAACATGTCTTCTTCCTATGGCCTTCCCCGTTAGGTCGCCACTCCTTGTTGCCTTGTTGGCTAGGCCCAAAATCTGAGTCATGCTTGGCCTTTCTATTTCTCTCACACCACATGTTGAAACCATGAGAAATCCTATTGTCTCTACCTTCAAAATATACCCACAATCCAACTTATTACTGCACTTCCTCTGACACCCTTTGATTCGAGCTATCATTTCTTGCCTGAAGGACTGTAAAACGCTCTTCAGCATGACATCTAGAGTAATCCTTTAACAATATAGGAGCGAGTGAGGGGGAGTGCGGCGACTCATGCCTGTAATCCCAGCACTTTGGGAGGCCGAGGCAGGCAGATTATGAGGTCAAGAGATTGAGACCATCCTGGCCAACGTGGTGAAACCCATCTCTACTAAAAATATAAAAATTAGTTGGGCGTGGTGGCGCGAGCCTGTAGTCCCAGCTACTTGGGAGGCTGAAGCAGGAGAATTGCTTGAACCCAGGAGGCAAAGGTTGCAGAGAGCCGAGATTGTGCCACGGCACTCCAGCCTGGCAACAGAGCGAGACTCCGTCTCAAAAAAAAGAAAAAAAAAACGAATATAAGTGAGACCACATCACTTCTATGCTCAAAACCCGACAGTGGCTCCTAATTTTACTCGGAGGAAAAGCCAAAGACCTTGCAATGACCCATAAGGCCATGCAGGATCTGGCCCCGCTGTCTCTCTGACCTTCTCCGTTCCACTCTTCCCTTCAGTTTCCCCCTTTCAGCCACATGAGCCCCGCTGCTATTTCTTGAATATGTTATGTGTTCCTTTGCTTTGAGGCCTTGGTTCTAGCTGTTCTTTCTGCTTCGATGGAAGTGAGGAGCTGTCCACGCCAGTGTCCTCCCCCAGGCAGCCTGTTGGCCAACTCCCTCTTCTCCTGCGGTGAGTGTGCTCCGTTCTCAGCTTCTCAGTGAGGTCTGTCCTGACCACTCCATTTAACATTGCAGCCTGGCCCTTCACCTCTGAAATGCCAGATTCTCCTTACCTTGCTGACCTTTTTGCTTTCCATAGCACTTATTACCGTCTAACATAGCATAGGATTTACTTGTTCATTAGAACCCAAGCTCTGTGAGGGCAAAGATCTTTATGATCTTTAGTAATGTACCCCAAGCTCTTAGCACCCGGAACATAGCACGCCTTCTGTAAAGATTTGCTGAAGGTGGCCGGGTGCGGTGGCTCACGCTTGTAATCCCAGCACTTTGGGAGGCCGAGGCGGGTGGATCACGAGGTCAAGAGATTGAGACCATCCTGGTCAACATGGTGAAACCCCGTCTCTACTAAAAATACAAAAATTAGCTGGGCATGGTGGCGCATGCCTGTAGTCCCAGCTACTCGGGAGACTGAGGCAGGAGAATTGCTTGAACACAGGAGACGGAGGTTGCGGTGAGCCGAGATCGCGCCATTGCACTCCAGCCTGGGTAACAAGAGCAAAACTCCGTCTCAAAAAAAAAAAAAAAAAAAAAAGATTTGCTGAAGGTATGAATAAATGAATGAATCTGCTCCTTGTTACCAGTGTTTCAAAATTTCAGAATGGGGGGTGTGTGTGTGGGCGTGTGTGCACGTGCGTGCGTGCGTGTGTGTGTGTGTGTGTGTGTGTGTGTTTAAGAGAAGAGGATAAAAATTCTTCATTGCAACACTTGAAAGCAGGAGCTCTCTTTTATGATAGTTTAACCATTGACTTTATTTATTTAGAGACATGGTTTTGCTCTGTTGCTCAGGCTGGAGTGAAGTGAGGCAATCAGGGCTCACTGTAACTTCGAGCCCCTGGGTTTAAGTGAACCTCCTGCCTCAGCCTCCTGAGTAGCTAGGACTATACCTGTGTGCCACCATGTTCCAGCTAATTTTTTTTTTTTTTTTTTGAGACAAGGTCTCACTCTATCATCCAGGCTGGAATGTGGTAAGCTGATCTCAGCTCACTGCGACCTCGACCTCCTAGACTCACGTGATCCTCCCACCTCAGCCTCCTGAGTAACTGGGACTACAGATGCACGCCACCATGCCCATCTGATTTTCAAATTTTTTATAGAGACAAGGTTTTGCTTTGTTACCCAGGCTGATGTTTTAAATTTTTGGTAGTGGCAAGGTCTCACTATGTTGCCAAGGCCAGTCTCAAACTCCTGAGCTCAAGCCAACTTCCTGCCTCAGCCTCTCAAAGCACTGGGATTATAGACGAGCCATGGCACCCAGCCTTAACCATTTTAAAAATATAAATCATGTAAAAGAATATTACACACCCCACTCCTTTCCTATTTTACCAAGTTATATAAATAGAGATTTATGTTTCCCCGAAGGCCCTTGGCTTCCTTAGGCTCATCAATAATACTACCGTGTTATATCTGGGAAGTGCTCGGGTCCTACTGGGATTCCCTGGGTATATCCCAGATGGCTCTGCCTTTTGGTTTGGTTTCTAATTCAGCTGAGCCTCAGGGCCTGTAAGTGGGAAATGGAACACTAGCCAAAAGAGAGACAGCTCCTCCTCTCTCCTCGCTTGTCTTCTCTCCTCTCTCTCTCTCTCTGTCGACCAGCATCCTCTGCAAACTCATCAGCTTTCTCAAGGTCCCACTGGGTATTTTTCTATCTAAAGGAAAGTGATCACTGGATAGACACAAGAGCTCTGCAGAAAACTAGTTTGACTGGGCGGGGAGCTTTCTGTAGGTCTCGAGGTGGGGGCTACAGAACCACTTCTTTCTTTTGGGGTTGCCTCCTTCTGTGTTTGGGAACCAGAACAAGGCGGCTACCACGTGGGCTGCTTCCTATTGTATCAGTTCCACAGCCTGCCACCAGCAGGTTTTCAGATAAAACCTCCTTCACCCATGACGCCAAATGCTGGCAGTCACAGCTGATACAAATGCTGGCTAAAAAGCCAAAATCAAAAGAAAAAGGAAGTAAGCAAGATGAGTGGACTCTTAAAGTTTGACTCTATAAACAACTCAAATGGTAGTATTGAAAAGGACCAAGGACTTCCAAGTTTAAATAGGCCCATCCTCTCTGCAATATATGAATCTTTTTTTTTTTTTTTTTGGTAACATTCCTGACATTTGAAACAAACTGGTGATGCTAGAATTGGCAGAGTCGTTGCTTGCCATCTCTCCCAGCAGAGACCCCAACCAGGGACCCAGCTGGACAGAGCCGACACCCACAGCTGCTTATATTTGCTTTCCTTTGAGTCATGTTTATCTCATTCTAAGTACCTCCTTAGAATGAATGAAATGATGGGTATCTAATTCATTTTGTAATCACCAACCCCTCTAATTACAGACCGAACTTTTCTCTTGCTTATCACATAGGTATTTTTATCAAGTGAAACTTCACAGAACGTCATATCTTAGCACAAACAAAGAGATGGAGAAATACCTAAGAGAAAGTAGAAATAGGCTCTCTTGGTGGGTTTTTGTTTTTTTGTTTTTTTTTTTTTTTCATTGAAAACCCCAGAAAGGGCCAGGCACAGTGGCTTTCACCTGTAATCCCAGCGCTTTGGGAGGCAGAGGAGGGCAGTTCACTTGTGGCCAAGAGTTCAAGACCAGCCTGGCCAACATTGTGAACCCCTCATCTCTACAAACAATACAAAAATTAGCCATACATGCTGGTGCATGCCTGTAATCCCAGCTACTTGGGAGGCTGAGGCAGGAGAATCGCTTGAGTCTGTGAGGCGGAGGCTGCAGTGAGCCAAGATCAAACCGCAGCACTCCAGCCTGGGCAACACAGCGAGACTCCACCTCAAAAACAAACAAAACTTTTATTTTTACATCTAATATGAAATCCCTGCTTTCTTTTTTTTTTTTTTTTTTTGAGACGGAGTTTCACTCTTGTTGCCCAGGCTGGAGTGCAATGGCGTGATCTCGGCTCACCGCAACCTCCGCCTCCTGGGTTCAGGCAATTCTCCTGCCTCAGCCTCCTGAGTAGCTGGGATTACAGGCACGCGCCACCATGCCCAGCTGATTTTTTGTATTTTTAGTAGAGACGGGGTTTCACCATGTTGACCAGGATGGTCTCGATCTCTTGACCTCGTGATCCACCCGCCTCGGCCTCCCAAAGTGCTGGGATTACAGGCGTGAGCCACCGCGCCCGGCCCGAAATCCCTGCTTTCTAAAAAAAAAAAAAATGTGTTGTGTGTGTGCACACTGAAGCACGTGTGCATGCGCAAGTAAACTTTAGGACTAAATTTTACAAAGGAATTTTTTGTTTGTTTGTTTTAAGATGGAGTGTCACTCTTGTCATCCAGGCTGGAGTGCAATGGCTCAGTCTCAGCTCACTGCAACCTCCGCCTCTCAAGTTCAGGCGATTCTCCTGCCTCAGCCTCCTGAGTAACTGGGATTACAGGCATGCATCACCATACCTGGCTAATTTTTTTGTGTTTTTAATAGAGACAGGGTTTTGCCATGTTAGCCAGGTTGGTCTCGAGCTCCTGACCTCAGGCCATACACCCATCTCAGCCACCCAAAGTGCTGGGATTACAGGTGTGAGTCACCATGCCTGGGCAATAAATTGTTTTTTGTGGCTTAGAAATGTATCATTGAGAAATAACCCTCTCTGAATTTTTTTTTTAATTCCAGGATAAGGTAATAGAGGATTTGCCTTTCATTTCAGACTGAGCTTCTCACCACAGTATCATATTCATTCTTGGAAAGTGAGTGATGAATGGAAGGACAGTAACCTATAAAATCAACTCATATTCACAGCAGCTTGAGTGGACAATAAGTGAGATGCACAGGGAAAGCAGAGACTTACCTTTTAGGCTGGAGGCATTCTTCATCTAAGTGCTTCAATTATCTACTTACACATTTTTCAATACTGAACAGTTAGGATTTTTAGCGTGCTTAGTTGTCATAATTTAATCTATTCTTTGTCAATGAAAAGAGGAAAGAAAAAGGTCCACTGACTAATGTATTTTTTTTTGGAGGATCTAATTTTCTTGTAATCAAATACTCTGAAGTTCAAGTCCATTAGCTTTATTTGAGACAGTGATTTTAATGCCAGTTAGTTCTTAGATTTCCAGTGTTACACTCTACCGCCCTCTTTGCTTCCTAAAGGAGAAGATATTTAATAACTAATGTTACAGATTGAGATCTGTCAACATTAGATCACAATGGTAATTAAGTTTTTCTTCTTTGGAGGTTCTGCGTTAGGCAAAATGGGAAAAAAATTATAATTCTCTGGTATTTTTAGAAATGTGCTATCTTTTGTAGCTGTAGGTGATTTCATATTCATACCAATTTAGTCTACTTTAGTCTAGAGCTAATTATGACTTCTTGTTGCTCTTACTAAAAGTAATTCTCGAATTATAGTCTGTGATATTCTCCACCGACCAAAACATTACGCATGTTTCTTTTCTCCTCACATGGGAAAGAGGATGAAAGAGTTGCACAGTGGGAATTTTTTTTATAAGCAAAGTGAATCCATTCTTTTACACCATACAATATTAAAAAGTTGTTTATTTGAAGATATTGAAGGAGACTGTAAGGATCCTAAACGTTTTACTACTGGAAACCAAAAGTTAAAGTTGCCTAGTATTGTGAAAGTGGAATCCAGAAGCACTTTGTGTCTTCTGATCCTTTCTTAATAAATCCAGGATTGTTTTGAGGGGTCTACTTCATCCTATATTCAGTTCACCTATTGGTAAATGAGGAATATCCAGATAAACTACTAGAATTTATACACACACACACACACACACATTTATTTTTTAGATGGAGTTTCATTCACATTGCCCGGGCTGGAGTGCAGTGGTGCTATCTCAGCTCACTGTAACCTCCACCTTCCAGGTTCAAGCGATTCTCCTGCCTCAGCCTGCCAAGTAGGTGGGACTATAGGCACCCACCACCATGCCCAGCTAATTTTTGTATTTTTGGTAGAGACAGGGTTTCATCATGTTGGCCAGGCTGGTCTTGAACTCCTGGTCTCATGTGACATGCCAGTCTCTGCCTCCCAAAGTGCTGGGATTACATTACAGGTGTGAGCGACCACGCCCAGCTCACTCTCTCTCACTTGCACGCTCTCGCTCTCGCGCGCGCTCTCTCTCTCTCTCTGTGTTTTCATGTATGTATTTTTTTTTAATATATATTTTAGGCCGGACACAGTGGCTTATGCCTGGAATCCCAGCACTTTGGGAGGCAGAGACTGGCACATCACAGGAGGCCACTAGTTTGAGACCAGCCTGGCCAACATAGTGAAACCCCATCTTTAGTAAAAATACAAAAATTAGCTGGCCATGGTGGCATGCACCTGTGGTCCCAGATACTCAGGAGACTGAGGCACGAGGATCACTTGAACCTGGGAGGCCGTGAGCTGAGATCAGGCAGTGGTACAATCATGGCTCATCACAGCCTCAACCTTCCCAGTTCAAACAATCCTCCCACCTCAGCCTCTGCAGTTGCTGGGAATACAGGCGTGCCCTACCACATCCCACTAATTTTTGTATTTTTAGTAGAGAGGGTTTCACCGTGTTGCCCAGACTGGTCTTGAACTCCTGGGCTCAAGTAATCTGCCTGCTTTGGCCTCTTAAAGTGCCCAGATAACAAGCATGAGCCACCATGCCAGCCTTGACCTATTCTTATTTGGATACACTAGCTCTAGTTTAAGAAACATTGGCGGTATGAACTCATGGTTTAAAGGTTCGTCTAAAGTAGCAGCAATATTATATTTAGTTGGACTGTACTCCTCATCAAAGGTAAGTCTTGAATCAAATTATGTTAATGTTAAATTGACGAACGTGGCAGTTAATTTGCATTATTTAGATGAAACAAAATGTTTGGATTTAATGTTTGTATTAAGGGTAATGGGTTATACAGTCCGTGCTCCAGAGTCAGACAAAGGTGGGTTCAGATTTAGATTCTCGCCACTTATTAGCTCTGTGTCATTGGAGTTGCTTAAATGCCAAAGCCAGTTTCCAACTCTAATAGGGTTCTTCTGAGGAATAAACAAACAACCACACAAATCTGACGCATAGTGGGAACTCAATAAATGTAAGCAGAAATGTTTATTGTTATTTTTATTTGAGATAAATTTATAAGGCTACTTTGTAGTTCAGAGTTTCTCAGTTTTAAATGGTTTAAATATGCACGCAGCTACCTGGGAACCTCATTAAAATGCAGATTCTGGTCAGGTGCTGTGGTTCATGCCTGTAATCCCAGCCCTTTGGGAGGCTGAGGTGGGTGGATCACTTGAGGCCAGGAGTTCAAGACCAGCCTGGCCAACATAGCAAAATCCCATTTCTTTTTTTTTTTTTTTTTTTTTGTGGGAGACGGAGTTTCACTCATGTTACCCAGGCTGGAGTGCAATGGCGCGATCTCGGCTCACCGCAACCTCCGCCTCCTGGGTTCAGGCAATTCTCCTGCCTCAGCCTCCTGAGTAGCTGGGATTACAGGCATGCACCACCATGCCCAGCTCATTTTTTGTATTTTTAGTAGAGATGGGGTTTCACCATGTTGACCAGGATGGTCTCGATCTCTTGACCTCGTGATCCACCCGCCTCGGCCTCCCAAAGTGCTGGGATTACAGGCTTGAGCCACCGCGCCCGGCCGCAAAATCCCATTTCTACTAAAATACAAAAATTAGCCCAGCATGGTGGCACACACCTGTAGTCATACACCTGTAGTCTACTCAGGAGGCTGAGGCAGAATTGCTTGAACCTGGGAGGTGGAGATTGGTTGCAGTGAGCCAAGGTCCTGCCACTGCACCCAGCTTTTTTAAGACAGAGCAAGACTTTGTCTTTAAAAAAAAAAAAAAAGTGCAGATTCTGATTCAGTTGGACTCGGGTGGGGCCTGAGGTTCTTCGTCTCTAACAAGCCTCCGGGTGGACATTCATATCACTGAATGCAGAACACAGTTACGTAATAGAAAGAACATAAGCTTTGGATTTATCCTTCTGTGAACTTTCTCCTCTCTGAGAGGGAGATAATAATATCTATTTCTAATTAATTCAAGTTTTATTAGATAAAAAATAGTATACTAAAATAGTACCTGGCATACTGTAGATGCTTAACAAACATAAGTTCAAGCCAGGCATGGTGGCTCACACCTGTAATCTCAGCAGGTTGGGAGGCTGAGGCAGGTGGATCATCTGAGGTCAGGAATTCAAGACCAGGCTGGCCAACATGGTGAAGCTCCATCTCTAATAAAAATGCAAAAAAATTAACTGACCGTGGTGGTATGCACTTGTAATCCCAAACACTGAGGAGGCTGAGGCAGAAGAACTGCTTGAACCCAGGAGGTGGAGGTTGCAGAGAGCCGAGATAGCACCACTGCACTCCAGCCTGAGCAACAGATGGAGACTATGTCTCAAAAAAAAAAAAAAAAATAGATATTCAGTTTTTCTATACGAAGTTCTTTATTAGTCTGTCTAATATGGGGGGCTGTGATAATTTCCATTCCTAAAAGAATGGAAAATTCCAATTTCCTTTGAAAACTTCTTAGAATTCTATCTTGAAGAAATTAGCATCAACCTTGGTTTAAAAGTTTGTCATTGTATAGCAAGCAAATCAATTCATACCAGATGGCATGCAAACAGATTGGGGAAGTGCCCCAGGCAAGCAATGGGACTTGGAGTCAGAGTGGGTAGGATTTCTGCAGGCATGGATAACTGAGAAAAGGAGCTAATTTTGAAGCATTTTATTTCACTATTTTTTTCTTCTACCTTTTTTATTATGGAAATTTCAAACGTAAAAGTACAGAGGGTAATATAATGAACCCCACATACCCATCATTCAGCTTCGGTAGTTATCAGCACATGGCAAATCTTTAGTTTGCCTTCCTCAGTCTTCCTCCATCTCTGAATTATTTTAAAGCAAATTCCAGACATATTATTTCATCTGTAAATATTGCAATGCATATCTTTAAAAAATAAGGACTCTGGCCAGGCACAGTGGCTCACGCCTGTAATCCCAGCACTTTAGGAAGGCGAGGTGGGCAGATCACAGGGTCAGGAGGTTGAGACCAGCCTGGCCAATATGGCAAAACCCCATCGCTATTAAAAATACAAAATGTTAGCCAGGCATGGTGGCACACGCCTATAGTCCTAGCTACTTGGGAGGCTGAGGCAGGAGAATTGCTTAAACCTGGGAGGCGGAGGTTGCAGTGAGCCTAGATTGCACCGCTGCACATTAGCCTGGGTGACAAAGCGAGACAAAGTCTCAAACAAAAAAGGACTCTTTTCCTTTGAAAAAATAACCATAATACCATTATAATAATTCATTCAAAAATGTAACATTGAATTTATAGTATATATTTTAATTATCATCCAATTTTACTAGGCAATGAGATAAATATTAAAGTAGAATTCAAAATAGCCCAACACTTAAGAACAAGGTGCATACACTTGTTCCCTGAACATTGCTGTTATCAAGGAGGGCACAACAGTCATTGTCTTATCAGCAGCAATGACATTCATGGCATCCCTCCTCTCACTGCTCCAGCTGATTCCTAATTGGTCTGCCAACTCTAGATCTCTATTACCTCCTTAAAATTGTCCCCTGCATTCTGAGCCCTCTCGGCTTAATTATCTCTGACAGAAATAAACTGCCTTTAACTTTTGCCAGGAGCAGGGCATCTCTGGCAAGCTGACCTGAGTTCTGGGCTCTCACAAAGTTCTTGGAGTTCTAGGATCTCGTAAAACACTAGAGCTAGAAGGGTCTTATTAGTTCAGCTACTAGATAAAGGGGGCAAGAGTGTTAAATAGCTTGCTCTGCCTCATAATTACCTTAAAACCTCTCAAAACATGGCCGGGTGTGGTGGCTCACGCCTATAATCCCAGCACTTTGGGAGGCCGAGGCGGGTGGATCACGAGGTCAAGAGATCGAGACCATCCTGGTCAACATGGTGAAACCCCGTCTCTATTAAAACTACAAAAAATTAGCTGGGCATGGTGGCGCGTGCCTGTAATCTCAACTACTCAGGAGGCTGAGACAGGAGAATTGCCTGAACCCAGAAGGCGGAGGTTGCGGTGAGCCGAGATCGCGCCATTGCACTCCAGCCTGGGTAACAAGAGCGAAACTCCGTCTCAAAAAAAAAAAAAAAAAAAAAAAAA
>NW_022436944.1:52280288-52310926 GCF_009761245.1 Sapajus apella
AAACAAAGGCAAATTATTGTGTCTAACTTGACCTTTCTGTGTGGTAAAATTTCAACCAAGGAGTGGAGTTTCTTATTTTATATTTGGTTATCCTTTCTTGAGTTATCTCATTGAAATCCTTCTTGAACTCATATAAAATTTCCATTCCAATTTTTATTTTATGTATTTATTTTTTGAGACAGGGTCTTCTTGTTCTTGCCCAGGCCAGAGTGCTGTGATGCAATCTTGGCTCACTACGACCTCTGCCTCCTGAGCTCAAGCCATCCTCCCGCCTCAGCCTCTCGAGTAGCTGGGACTACAGGCAGGCACCCACCATGCCCGGCCAATTTATGCATTTTTAGTATAGACAGGGTTTTACCGTGTTGCCCAGGCTGGTCTAGAACTCCTGAGCTCAAGCTGTCTACCCCTCGGCCTCCCAAATGCTGGGATTATAGTTGTGAGCCACTGAATCCGGCCTCAATTTTTAATTATAAAATATTTCACATGTACAAATACTAAAAATAAGGTAATATATACCTGTTAATATATTAATGTACACATTATACAAAGAAAATGTAATATCACCATAGAAAATTTTTCCTCTTAATTTTTTTTTAATTGAGGGTACCAGTTTGCCACGTCTTAAAATTTTTTAAAGAAAGCTCACCTTTGTCCCATTCTTTTCCAATCCCTTCTTCCTTGGAGATAATCTTTATCATCTTAAAAATAGATGAATTTCATTCTCATGCAGATATAGCTTTATACATTCAATTGTTTTGCATGTTTTTAATTTTCACATGTAGAATACACTCTGTGCATTTTATAAATTGCCTTTTTCACTGTATGTTTTCAAGACTGAGCCATATGGATATATAGGTGAATCATAAATCATTCATTTTAATTGCTATCTAGAATTCTACTGTATGAATAAACCACAGTTTATTTAATCTGCTTTCCTCCTATGGGAATAATTAGGTTGTTCTATTAGACAATTCTGTTAGACTTATCACTAGGTATTCCGTACATTTTGCACCTAGGCTAAATGGCATCTTTGCAAATATCACATACTTGTTGATTGCTGGTGCAACCAACATGCTATTGATGTTTGTATATTGATCTTATATCTGTTGATTTTGCTCAACTATTTTATTCATGCCAAAAGCTTATCTCTAAGTAGATTTTCTTATGGGGGAATGGTGATCAACTTACTGAGCTCACCATTTTCTTAATATTTTTTACTAAAACAAGATAGAGAAATTCGGATGCATTCTAGAATTCTAGGAGAAGGGATGACTTGAAAGCTAGAGTAACAGAGAGGCTGGTGGGACTATTCCTTTTGAAAGAAGCAGGCAGAGCTGGGGGACCGCTCACTGAAAGCTTCATGTACAGAGAACATAAGGGCTTTTGAAATGGAGTAACATGAAGAACTAGCTGGGGGCCCCATGAGATGGCAGATGGCAGCATATGCTGTAATGTGACCCCCTCCTCTATGTCTTAATGGTTTTAGTAAAAATGGAAAATGGTCACATGCTTGGTCTCAATGAGTTTTTTTCAGGAATTATAAGGAGATGTAGCTCTGTATATAACATACATGATGCAAGGATCATAGAACTGCAGTCGCCTTGTGACCACCAGGGCCAGGATCCAAACAAGCCTAAGAAAGTGGATTCCAAGATCCTGAATAGGGACTGGAACTGCTCAGGCTTGGGAAGTGGGATTCAAACCAAGTTTCCTAAACTTTAAGGGCAGGAAATCTCCCAAATGGTATTTGGGTTTCCATCAACAGCCATCTGATTTGTATGCTTCCTTTTTTTTTTTTTTTTTCCAGAGTCTTGCTCTGTCACCCAGGCTGGAGTGCAGTGGCATGATCTCAGCTCACTGCAAACTCCACCTCTATTCTCCTGCCTTAGCCCCCTGAATAGCTGGGACTACAGGCATATGCCACCACGCCCTGCTAATTTTCGTATTATTAGTAGAGATGGAGTTTTACCGTATTGACCAGGCTGGTCTTGAACTCCTGACCTCATGATCCACCCTCCTTGGCTTCCCAAAGTGCTGGGATCACAGGCGTGAGCCACCACGCCTGTCCTGATTTATATGCTTCCTATGTGGAGTATACAATGTAAAAGGACAAGGTTCCGTCTTGTTTTGTTTTTGGAAACAGAGTCTCGCTGGAGACTCTGCTGGAGTGCAGCATCACAATCATAGCTTCCTGTAGCCTCCAAATCCTGGGCCCAAGCAATTCTCCCACCTCAGCTTTCCAAGTAGCCAGTATTACAGGCCACACCACCACATCTGGCTTTTTATTTTATTTTATTTTATTTTTTTGTGTGTGGAGACAGGATCTCGCTTTGTTGCCTAGCTGGTCTTGAACTCCTGGCTTCAAGTGCTTCTTGTGCCTCAGCCTCCCAAAGTGTTGGGGTTACAGGTGTGAACCGCTACACCTACCCGTCACTATTTTTAAAAAATATATTGTTTCAGATTTTGACTTTGCTACTTCTTTGGTGTTCCATGAAATTATAGTGTTTGTAAACAAAGAGGCATGAAAAGAAATATCATCTTCAAATTGCCTCCTCTGTGGTTTGTCATAAGGCAAAATGTTGTGACTAGATTCATACCCTGTGGGCCTGCTACACATTTAATGAATTGTAGCCATGTGTTATCTAAATGAATAATAAACTATTATAAGTACCGGATAATAAATTAATGACAGTATAGATGCATTTGTCCATTTAACCCATTGCTATGAAGGAGAGGAAAGCAGGGGAACAGCCTGGAGTCTAGGGGCCACCTACCTGAGTTAAATCCACACTCCACTACTTTCTAATTTTATGTGCTTTGAGGCCATGACTGGACTTTCGTATGCCTCAATTTCTTATCTATAAAATGGAGACACTAATGGTAAGGTATTCACCACACGGGGAAGCTATGAAGATAAGTGAGTAAAACTTTGTCAAGTCCTTAGAACAGTGCCTGCCATGTAAAAAGTGTTATTTATTTATTTATTTTTTTTTTTTTTTTTTTTTTGGTGTTTTAGTGTTTTTCCCCTGTCACCCAGGCTGGAATGCAGTGGCGCGATCATAACTCACTGCAGCCTGGAACTCTTGGGCTTAAGTGATCTTCCCACCTCAGCCTCCTAAGTAGCTGGGATTGCAGGCATGAGCCACCATGCCTAGAGAAATTGTTATTTACCATTAACCTTAATTATTAATAACATTAAAGAGAAAGCAAAATCCTAAAGGAATGGCCCAAAGAACAGCTCATTTTGAGGGAATAATGAGATAGGGAAAAGCTTCATACAGTGTATGGCTGAAACCAAACAGTGGAAGCAGTGGAGGGAAGGCACATCCAGAGAAAGAATGGGGCTTAAAAGAGGAAGGCCGGGCATGGTGGCTCACATCTGTAATATTCTAGCACTTTGGGAGGCCTAGGCAGGTAGATCACTTGAGGTCAGGAGTTCAAGACCAGCCTGGCCAACATGGTGAAACCCTGTCTCTACTAAAAATACAAAAATTAGCCGGGCATGGTGGTGCACACTCATAATTCCAGCTACTCAGGAGGCTGAGGCACGAGAATCGCTTGAACCTGGGAGGCAGAGGTTGCGGTGAGCCAAGATCACGCCACTGCACTCCAGCCTGGGTGATGGGGTGAGACTCTGTCTCAAAAAAAAAAAAAAAAAAAAGAGGCGGCAGATACAAATGTTTTCTCCTTTGAAGTGTTGCACAGAATAATGTCTACGTGCCTAGTCCTGGCTTTTGGGAAATTAGAGAAGTTCTTTATCATATTAAGAGAAGCTCTTCATGCAGCTTCCATAGCACTTGCTGCAATAGTGCTGCATAACAAGGCATCTCAAAACTTGATGGCATACAACACTAAGCATATCTTTATTGCTGTGCATCTGCAGGTCAGCTGGAATGGACTCCAGACTATGGACCTGTGCCATGAGATTTGTTCTGTGGTCCAAGCTGAGGGCCAGTGACTGCCTGGGACATGTTTTTCTCCTAGTGGAGGTCAGAAGCTCCCAGAGGCCTGGGTGCAGAACTGACACACTGTCAACTCCATCCACCTACCATTGGCCACAGTAGGCCACGTGGCCAAGCCCAACATCCATGGGAGAAGGCAGTACTATTTTCCCATGGAAATCAGGTAGGAAAGAGAGGATATATACTAAACAAAAAGCTCACTTTCTATGCTTTCTGTCTATGACTTTATAATTTTGATCATGTTTCCTTTACTTATTTATTTATGTCTTTTTGTTTTTTTCCTTTTTGCGGAGAACGGGGTCTCGCTATATCACCCAGGCAGGTCTCGAACTCCTGGGCTCAAGCTATCCTCCCACCTCTGCCTCCCTAAGAGCTGGGATTACAGGCGTGAGCCACAGCGCCCGGCCCTTTACTTTTTTAGAAGGAAAAATTCTAATCCCTTTCTTCTCCCCATTTCTGCTTGGCGTTTGTCTCTGGTCTGCTCACCATGTTAGATGTGACCCCTTTTGTTGGCCTTCTTGCTTATATGTCCGTATTAAACTGCTCCGCTTCAGGGAAAAGTTGGAAATAGATTCCAGTATCCTTTTCTGGGACCAAGATGAATAAATGAAGTGAAAGGAAACCAACATTTTTGGAGTTAGTTACATGCCAAGCATCATGCCAGGTATTCTTTGTATCATGTTAGGCATTCTTCATGCACAGTCTCTTTCCATCCTGATAAACTAAATGCCCCTAGGAACTAGGTAGGCAAATGAGTGAGTGAATGGGATGTGATTTTCTCACTGCATACATCACTGCATTTCACTGCATTATTCCCAATCAAAGGGAACCCTCATTGAAATGTAAGCCGCATTTTTCAGTTAATAATTTTTTCAGCTGGCATCTTTCTCTATCACAGCTCTTCTTATGGACCACTTCAGAATAGCATGTTACATTGTCTTTTTTGATATAGACTTATTTTGCTAGTTAAACATTTAGAAATATTCTTTTCCAAGAAGAAAAATAAAGAAATATTCTTTTTCAGGTGGCGCGATGGCTCACACCCGTAATCCCAGCACTTTGGGAGGCCTAGGCAGGTAGATCACTTGAGGTCAGGAGTTCAAGACCAGCCTGGCCAACATAGTGAAGCCCCATCTCTACTAAAAATACAAAAAATTAGCTGGGTGTGGTGGTGGGCACCTGTAATCCCAGCTACTCAGAAGGTTGAGGCAGGAGAATCGTTTGAACCCAGGAGGCAGAGGTTGCAGTGAGCCAAGATCATGCCGTTGCACTCCAGCCTGGGCAACAAGAGCGAAAGTGTGTCTGGGAAAAAAAAAAAAAAAGGAAATATTCTTTTCCATAAAGAACACTGCTTTCGCATAATCTTTTTTAGGTACATATCCCTCATTTTTTATATTTAAATTTCCCACTTTTGTTAGAGATACTCATAAAGAGATAGTTCACATTCTTCTTGATTATAAGAAAACAGCTACACAGGAGCGATGACAAATGTCACCTGACACTCAGCCGTGTTGTCGGGGGTTTATCCTGGGAGTGGTGGGCACTGTGGTGAAGTAGAAAATGCATATCCACCCTAGATGGGGAAGCATCACTCAGCTCCAGACGGTTATGGCCATTTAGGAATTCAAGCCCAGCACTGCTAGATCTTCTCTTTCTCAAGACAAGTCAGGAATCCAGGTTTTTTTCACATAGAATTTCCTAATTTTTAAGTATCACTAACATTTAAATGTCAGGACAGACTAGGCTCTGTTGTGTAACATGTCATTGGTCCTGCACATGATGCAAAGCGATGCAGGTCAGTAACACTGTTCCAATGGGCAACTCAGGAAACCAGAATTCCTTTGTTAGGTGATGCTGCAGTCTCAACATGTGGTTTCCAAGATCATCACCACAGAGGAAGAAAGAGGGGGAAAATGCACACCAGCTCTTAAGTGCTTTGGCCCGGAAATGACACACATCATTTAAACTCACAGTCTATTGATCAGGTGGAGTTGCTTGATTCCAAACAATGCAGAGAAATGAACAGGAGTAGTTGGACATTTGATCATTTGATGACCACTAACTGCTACTACCATAGCAATTAATTCAAAGCAAACAAACAGACAAACCAGCAAAATCTCTGAACAGATCAAACAAAATACAAGTAGCCTAGACCCAATCCAGGTGCTGTCATACTAGAGTAATTATTTTATAATTGAAAAAAAAATGAAGCTGAAAGAGATTAAGTACCTTGCCCAAGCTTCACAGCTAATGAGTGGCACACTAAGACCATATTCTTTTTCCACATCATGCTAATAATGGGTACTTTTTTTTTTTTTTGAGATGGAGTTTCTCTCTTGTTGCCCAGGCTGGAGTGCAATTGTGGGATCTTGGCTCAGTGTAACCTCCACCTTCCGAGTTCAAGAGATTCTCCTGCCTTAGCCTCCCAGGCAGCTGGGATGACAGGCATGTGCCACCGTGCCTGGCTAATTTTGTATTTTTTGTAGAAACAGGGTTTCTCCATGTTGGTCAGGCTGGTCTCGGACTCCTGACCTCAGGTGATCCGCCCACCTCGGCCTTACAAAATGCTGGGATTATAGGCGTGAGCCACAGAGCCTGGCCTAACAATGGGTACTTTTTAACTAACTGAATGACATAGATGGACACCCATGCTCCTAAGCAGCCTCTTAGAACTATTTCGTGCCTGATGTTAAGTAAAATCTCACAATTAAACAAGAACTCTATTAACTAATATTTGGTCTATAGACTTTGGTATAGCCCAGTGGTTCTTCAACTTGAATAAGCATCAGAAACAACTGGAGAGTTTGTTCCCCTGGTGGAAGTCAGAACAACTGGAGGGTTTGTTCCAACACAGATCATTAAGTCCTTCCCGCCCCCAGAGTTGCTAATTCATTAGGTCTGGGGTGAGTGGGTGGGTAAGATTTTGCATTTCTAATGAATTCATATGTGATGCTGATGCTGTGGTCTGGGTGAGCACCTTTTAAGAGCCATTGGACTAGTGTTAGATCCTGAATCCTAGACTTAGCTCACACAACAAACTGGTGTGAATGGGCCACTTAACCTCTGAGTTTCCATTGCCTCATCAGTACAATAAGCGTTTTGGACCAGTTCTACTATTATATGAGTCTATGATTAAGAACTGTCTTCAAACAAATATTAAAATACCTTGGCAAGGGGCATATATTGGCTGGGGAGGGGCATGAGGAGGAGACTCCTGGGATGGAAATGTTCTAGTTCTTGATCTGGATGGTTGTTGTATTTGTGTTCCCAGGTAAAAATGTATCAAACTGTGCATTGAAGATTAATGTACATTACTATAATTTAATATATGTATGTGAACTTCAATTAAAAGATTAAAAAATGCTTCTTGCCAAAAATTGAATTAAAATGTTTGTATATTCTAATTTTTATTTTTCGTGTGACACAGCTAATATAATTTTTTTATCGCTCGCATAAATAATATCCACCAATGTCACTCTAAGTAATGGGAAAAATAAGGCTTTAGCATCCATACATTTGCACAGCTATGGGATAGTAAAACTGCATGCACTTAAAAACCGGTATGAACTTAGCCTTTATTCTGCTTACCTGGAGAGACCAAGGCAGTAAGGAATCTGGAAGCATTGCAGAGGTGAAAACGGGAGAGCCTATTCTTCTGTGTTTCATAAATTCAACCTGGATGTTACAAAAATAGTTGGTTCCCAAGTGAGCTGGGTGAATATTGCTGCATCTTCATTAAGATACAGCGAACTTTGCCTGTTCCCAAATACGGGAGAGAAGAATCACATGTGCAATTCATTTGCATTGACTCAATTGAATGCATTGGTCCAAAAAATAAAACACAAAAAAAGAACAAAAAGAATATTAAATAGTACAGTCTTATATTCTGGACCAGAAGCATAGGCCCTGGAGCGAGAGAGATGTGGGAGATGTGAATCTACAGATCCCTAAGTTAATCTCAGTCCTGGACTTTCAGTAAACTGTGGAGCTAAAGAGCGCATCTCTTCCCAATTCCGTGTCCACTTACATTATGTTGGGAGCTTCAATCTGGCCATAGGGGAAATTTACACCATGGATATCAGCAAATGCTACAAATCAGAATGCTTTATTTCAGGGAGGCAGCCTACCAGCACATTACTGCTCACCTACTTGTGGTGGAGACATGTTGATCATATTGAATATGCTGTTAGCATATAAAGGTATGGATTTTTTTCATGCAACATGAAGAAGTCTAACTGTAACTAAAACAGGCATTTCTGCTGCAGCTACCAAATTATAATCACAAGGTGGCTGAATGAGCAAAGAGTTAGATACGTGATTTAAATACCACATTGTTAGGCTGAGCTTCTCAAACTTCAGACACAGTTTGGCTCAAACGGTTAAGGCTGACCTTCTCAATCTTCAGTGTGCATATGAATCACCAGGAATCGTGTAAAAATGCAGATAATGGTTCAGAATATCAGAGGTCAGGACTGAGATTCTGCATTTCTAACAAGTTCCAAGATGATAATGCTGGTCTGTGGATCAGATTTTGAGTAGAAGGACCTACGATGTCATTCCTAACATTATTGGTATTTTCTGTAACAATCAGAGGAAAGCAGCTAACGCAGTCAGAGTACCGCATGGGGATCAATGGGCTAGGGGTGCTTTGGGTGCCTGGATTTGGAGTAAGTGGACACTAGCTAAAGCTCAATGCTACAATTTGCTCTAACTGAACCTCAAGCCCCTGAGCTTGAGATTGAGAGCCAAGCTAAAGGGGAAACTCCTTATAAAACCATCAGATCTCGTGAGATTTATTTATTACCATGAGAACAGTATGGGGGAACCACCCCCATGATTCAATTATCTCCCACCAGGTCCCTCCCACAATGTGTGGGAATTATGGGAGCTACAATTTAAGATGAGATTTGGATGGGGACACAGCAAAACCATATCATGTTGTAATGGTATGAGTCCTAGGTTGATTGCATGTATACAAATGGCTTAATTTGTAAACAGCAGATGCTCTGGACACGCAGTCTAGAACAGCACTTCTCACACTTAAATGTACAAACAAATCACCAAGGGATCTTGCGAAACATGCAGATTTTGATTCCGTAGATTCCTGGGAGAAGCAATATACCATGGACCGACCTTCAATGCCCCTACATGTTCTTACTCTGTATGACAAGAATGCAAGGCTCTGGCTGCTTATTACCAGGACCAATTCTTAAGGTTGTTTTTGCAGAGAACAACATCGTGGAAATAAATAATTTCCCTCCCCAGCACTCCCTGCCCTAAACAAAAAACAAAGAGCAGGCTTGCTTACTGCTCCCTATAAAAGCAGTGAATTCCCTAATCTCAGTGTGTCTCAGCTGTGACAAACCCAGCATCACCTGGGCCTCTCTACATCTCCCCTACAAGACTTGGGGGCTATGGGAAACTGATGAAAAACAACATTATGCTCATGACGCCAGCTGTGATGTGAGTAATAAAATCCTTTATCTCTGACCCAGGACTTGTGTGCTCTGTCGGCATCCGTAAAACAGTAACAGGCTAACTTATTCGCCTGCAAGTGGGATAAAATATCAGATCCTTCACAGACACTGACATAGTTCTTGGGATGGGACCTGATATACCACCTTTCCAACCAGCAGGTTCTTCTGGTACTACTCATCCACAGACCACATTCTTAGTAATAATAGTTTTGAAATATTAAGCCCTGGATTTGCCACTAACGATATGGCCTTGAGCAAGCTCCTTCCCATTTCTGAGACTGAGTTTCCACACCTACAAACAGATGAGTTTGAAGGTCTCTTCCCAAATTAACTCTATGATTCCAGGTCACTATTACCATCAACAAGTAGTGCCTCTTCCCATTCATTCATTCCTTCAACCAACACTTTATATACCCATCATTTGCAAGACACCAGGAATAGGTTGGGTGACAGCTGGATGTGCTCAGAGTTGGGCAAACAATGAGCAGTGAAAGCTCCCCCATAGGGAGACATACAGGCAGTGCTAAGCAAGTCAATTGCCTCCTTAAAACTGGTTGAGTAGCCACGTAATTTATTCCAAACCAAGGCACTTTTGCCAGTGAAAGAGGAGGTTATTAATAGCTACACCAGGATGACAGGGATAAACTGGGACAATCCTGGAGGCCCTAATCTTAGGGCCCCACAAAACCCTAGTTCCTTCCAGATTTTTTTTCTTCTTTTTTTTTAATTTTTATTTTCAGTTTGAGGGTACATGTGAAGGTTTGTTACATAGGTAAACATGTGTCATGGGGGTTTGTTGTGCACATCATTTTGTCATTCAGGCATTAAGCCCACTACCCAATAATTATCTTTTCTGCTCTCTCCCTCCCCCCACCCTCCCCCCAGCGTCTGTTGTTTCCTTTGTTGTGTTCATACATCACCATTTAACTCCCATTCTCTTTTCTTTTCTTTTTTATTTTATTTTATTTTGAGACAGAGTTTTGCTTTTGTTAACCAGGCTGGAGTGCAGTAGGGCAGTCTTGACTCACTGCAACCTCCGCCTCCCGGGGGGTTCAAGCGATTCTCCTGCCTCAGCCTCGCAAGTAGCTGGGACTACAGGTATGCGCCACCACGCCCGGCTAATTTTTGTATTTTTAGTAGAGGCGGGGTTTCATCATGTTGGCCAGGATGGTCTCGATCTCTTGACCTCGTGATCCGTTCTTCTCGGCCTCCCAAAGTGCTGGCATTACAGGCGTGAGCCACTGCCCGGCCCTCTTTTATTTTTTGATCAAACACCTTTATTCTGGTCCTCATCATTCAGTAAGCCACTTCAGCAGAAGACTTTCTTCACCTCTGCTCCAAGCAGCAGCGGCTGCATCCAGGCTTGACTGGAAGACGGTCACCCGTTGTGGAAGATCTTGTAGGGAAAAGCCAAAGGTTGAGATCGCGGCTTATCCCGGCGTAGGTGAGGGTAGAACAGGAAGAGTATGTATGCAAGTGCCAAGCTGCCGTTCGATGCTGAGGCCTGCGGAGAGGGGCGGGCTGAAGAATGGAGATGAAGGCTCAGAACCTGCACCGCTGAGCAATCGGCCCCAAGTACCTTCCAGAAAAGCAGATCCAGCACATCTTCTCTTGCATTATCCACATCTCTCCTCTGGAGGGTTTTCCTCTTTCCCTGTTGAGTGCAGCCGTAGGCATCCTTTGCAATGGTCTCCACACGCAGTTTCCCGGCTCAGGCCAGAATGACGGCGTCACCTTGGGGTCTGCCTTCACCAAGGCCTTTGCTTGCGCCCACGCCTGAGGCAGCCTCCAGGGACGAGCCCCTTGGGGCTGCGGGGGTGTCCCGAGGACACTCACTGTTCCCTGATCGGATGTGTTTTCCCAGGTCCTTGGGCCTCACTCACCCAAGAATGGGGAGGAGGACCCTGGCAGCGCGGTGTTATCGTTCAAGTAAATATCGAACCCAAAGAGCTTAGCAGAAAAGTAATTTATTAGGCAGAGAGGAAGAGCTTTTGGCCTTTTTAAAAAAAAAAATAACAACAACAACAACAACAGGAAGCTCACCTGGGCTGTCGACCTTTCCGACGCGGGAAAGTTAGACAAAGAACTCAAGGCTCCCGGATGGGCAGGTGGATGGAGGAATGGCGCTGGGAAGGTCTTGCCTTCGAAACCACGGCCCTTGTGGCCCCGGGAACAGTTAACAGAGTCCCTCACCTCCATTGCTTCCAGGCGCCCCCGCCCTCCGGGCCCTGAGCACAGATGCCCAGCCGCCCATTGTGTTTAGGGAAAAAAAGTTACCATGTTATCAGTTTATCCGTTTGTGTGTGTGTGTGTGTTTGTTTTTGTTTTGTTTTATAGACAGGCTCTCTCTGTGGCCTCGGCTGGAGTGCAGTGACGCAATCTCGAGTCAGGGTAACCTTTGCGTCCCGGGTTCAAGCGATTCTCCCACCTCAGCTTCCTTGAATAGCTGGGGCCACAAGTGTGCGCCACCGCTGCCGGCTAATTTTTTTTTTTCTTTTTATAGAGACGGGGATCTCTCTGTGTTGCCCAGGCTGGTCTTGAACTTCTGGCTTCAATCGATCCGCCTGCCTCAGCCTCTCAAAGTGCTGGGATTCCAGGCTTAATCCCACTGCACCCAGCCTGATTAATTTTACTGTGTATATTCAAAGTTTACAGCATGATGTTACGTGATATATATTAATATGTATTATATATAATAATGTATAATGTATAATAAGATAGTAAAATGGTTACTTCAGTGAAACAGATTAGTGTATCTATTACACTAATAGATAATTACTGAGATAATTCTCAGACACCTCTGTTTTGTAGCAAAAGCTGCCAAAATCTATTTATTTAACAAAAATCCCTAATACAGGCCGGGCGCGGTGGCTCAAGCCTGTAATCCCAGCACTTTGGGAGGCAGAGGCGGGTGGATCACGAGGTCAAGAGATCGAGACCATCCTGGTCAACATGGTGAAACCCTGTCTCTACTAAAAATACAAAAAATTAGCTGGGCATGGTGGCGTGTGCCTGTAATCCCAGCTACTCACGAGGCTGAGGCAGGAGAATTGCCTGAACCCAGGAGGCGGAGGTTGCGGTGAGCCGAGATCGTGCCATTGCACTCCAGCCTGGGTAACAAGAGCGAAACTCCGTCTCAAAAAAAAAAAAAAAAAAATCCCTAATACAACACAATCTTATTAACTATATCCTCACATTATACATTAGACCTCTAGACTGGTTCATCTTACATCCTTCCAGACCTTCTAATCCTCTCTTTGTCTTTCCCACTCTTCACCTGCTTTCTTCCCTCCTGACATAGGTCTTAAAATGTCCTATTGCATTACCTCAAAAGCTAGTCACAGGAGAACAATGATTTGCTTTGGCAAGGCGAAGACTGTACCAAGTCTTGCATAATCTCCTCTCACATTCGGAGTTCCTGAGCAGCTGCTCTGGAGGTGGATGAAAATAACCCACCATTTCAGTTTTTATAACCGATTCAGGTGTGACAATGCTATTTTTAGGGCACAATAATTTAAAAGCTCTTGCCGGCCTGGGGGGAAATACCTTCAACCCTTTAGAGAAATGAAGTGGGTTCTTGTCTTTTCTTTTCCGGCCAGCGTCCAGAAGGAGTTTTGTCTTTGTAGTAACACGAAATGATTCCCTGCTTACTTTGACTGAGGGTTTAAAAAACTGGTGCTAAAAATACCCAACTCAGAAAGTTTCAGCATTGGAATTTAGGACACCTTCCAGCTTCATGGTCTTTGTTTATCGAAAGGAACTTAATGTCCCCTAATTACACGTTGATTTTTTGGAGACAAAAGCGATACCCTTTGAGTACTTCTCTTAGTTTGTATTTCCCCAAAGCAGACCTTGAAGCAAGGATTTTGGGGCAAATAGTTTATTCAGGACCAAAGCGAGAGAGTGGGTAAGGGAGGCAAGAAAGTAGGAAAAGCTAATAAAGCACATGTTAATAAGGATACTCCTGCTGTAGGCAAATGGTTGTGGGGTTTTTTGTTTTTGCTTTTTGTTTTTTTGAGATGGAGTCTTGCTCTGTCACCCAGGCTGGAGTGCAGTGGCACAGTCTCGGCTCACTGCAACCTCCGCCTCTTGAGTTCAAGCAATTCTTTCACCTCAGCCTCCCGAGTACCTAAGATTACAGGTGCATGCCACCATGCCCAGCTAATGTTTGAATTTTTAGTAGAGGTGGTGTTTCGCCATGTTGGCCAGGTTGGTCTCGAACTCCTGAACTCAAGTGATCCACCCGCCTAGGCTTTCCAAAGTGCTGGGATTACAGGCATGCGCCACCTTGCCCAGCTGGCATATGGGTTTTAACCCTGCTGAGAGTCTGTTGGAACATGCCTCAAAACTCTCCCACTCTGGGGTGAGAGAGTTGAGGTATTTACACTCCAGTGCCCATCCCTCAGTGATTAAGGGCTGCTCCTGGGCCATTAACTACCTGACACTTCTGAACCACTCTGAAGGGGACTGAACAACTCCTACTCCAAGGACAGAGAATGTGCCAAGAGACATAGGAAGTGCTCCAAGTAGGCAAAGGACATATGGGTGGGGCACTGACAGTATCTGCTACAAGGGTCAAAGTTGGGTTCATAAATGAACCATGTATTCCTCACTTAAGATACACAGTATGGTCATTTGAAAAACCATGTTTGACTTGCAAGGTCTGTTTGCCTTTAATAAAGTAGCAGAAAATCCAGCAGTATCTACTAGCTGTGGAGTAAGCACGATGTGGAATTGAAGGCCTCATCATTTGCAGTTCCCATCCCCCAACTCCAAAGGCTTAGAGTAAATGAGGTCACCCTCTCTCTGTAGTGTCAGCACAAGTCTGGGCAGAAGGTGACACCATTGCCACTCGAAAACTGAGACAGCAGCATTTGCAAGGTACAGGAAAGAACGGGGGCTCAGACTCCATCATTATATCTAGACAATGCAAGTAGCAATGCTAATTACCTACGACGGCCATGACAATTACATCCAATGAGTAAAAGATGTCCAGAATAGTGCCTGGTGCCCACATTAGAACTCTTGCAGACAAATAACAAGGCCTAAATATGTACTGTTTTAATTCTTCTGAAAAGAAAAAATACGTTTGTTTTCTTCTTCTTTATAAAAATAATACATATTTCTGGTATTTGTAGAAAATACAGAAAAAGATAAAGGGAAAACTAGAATTCCATTTTATGATCTTTGATAAACAAAATATATAAAATTTTAAATATATAAATTTTAGATCTTTTATAATATAATTTTATATTGGAACCAGTGGATCTTTCTATATACAGCATATGGTTTTATGTCCTGCTTTTTTTTTTGAGATGGAGTTTTGCTTTTGTCACCCAGGCTGGAGTGCAGTGACATGATCCTGGCTCACTGTAATCTCTGCCTCCCAAATTCAAGCAGTTCTGCCTCAGCCCCCCAAGTAGCTGGGATTATAGGCACACACCACCGCACCTGGCTAATTTTTGTATTTTTAGTAGAGACGGGGTTTCATGTTAGCCAGGTTGGTCTTGAACTCCTGACCTCAGATGATTCACCCACCTCAGCCTCCCAAAGTGCTGGGATTACAGGCATGAGCCACCATGCCCAGCCTTATATTCTGTTTTTCATATGGTGTATAATAGGCTGTATGATTCTACATGCCATTGAACATTCTTTGAAATATTTCTATTGTTCAAAATATATTTCATCAGTTGGATATTCCGTAAACTGTTTGGTGAATCTTCTGTGAATTTCCATTTACAGTAACTGTGGTGAACACTTTCATGCTGAACACTTGACATCTGAATATTTCATTGGGATGTACTCTTAGACGTGAGATTACAGAGTCGAAAGGTAAGAAGGCCAAAAGTCTGGAACTGAGTTGTAAGGGACCATCTCCTTCCTACCAGTGGTATTTGGTGGAAATCTGTGACATAGAAAGATGACTCCTCTTGGCTGTGGAGTCGCAGACCAGATCCGCTACCATTTGGAATCAGAGTCCTCAAGCTTGTAGAAGCCCTGGAGAGTATCTCCCCTGCACACCCTCTTTGTTTTTCTGATAAAGGAACTGAATTTCAAAGAGGTTAAGTTATTTGCAATTTTTGGTTATTATCTACCATTTCTTTTTTTTTTTTTTTTTTTTTTTTTTTGAGACGGAGTTTCACTCTTGTTACCCAGGCTGGAGTGCAATGGCACGATCTCGGCTCACCGCAACCTCCGCCTCCTGGGTTCAGGCAATTCTTCTGCCTTAGCTTCCTCAGTAGCTGGGATTACAGGCACGCGCCACCATGCCCAGCTAATGTTTTTGTATTTTTAGTAGAGACGGGGTTTCACCATGTTGACCGGGATGGTCTCGATCTCTTGACCTCGTGATCCACCCGCCTTGGCCTCCCAAAGTGCTGGGATTACAGGCGTGAGCCACCGCGCCCGGCCTATTATCTACCATTTCTTTTGGGCACACATGTAAGCCCTGACAAGTCTCTCTGAGAAAGCACAAATGGACGAGACTTGGCCAGGCCACCAGACTCTGGACTTGGGTTGTTTTTAGAAATTAAATTACATCATGACACAGAAGATAGAATGGCCAGACCGCTGGCTTCCCAGCCAGAAGGGAGGAAATGCTCTTCTGGTTCTCAAGAGCCTGAAAGGGTACCTCCTTCGTCAGCTGACAACACATAGCAAGATAAACTATCTCTTCCTACATTTGGAAGAACCACGAGGTTTGGTGGACTGCCTAGGAGCAAAAATAAACTTTCAGGAGAAACAGTCCACTGGGTCATACTGAGTCAATAAAACCCACACTGAGAACAGCAAAGCACTTTCATGAGATTGACTAGTTCTTTCCTTATTTGTTAAATGGAGACTTGGACTCTCAGATATGGGATGTATTTCGCAGACGTCACAGCCATGCTCATGTTTCCAAAAACACCGACCACTTCCTACTGTAAGCACCTGAGAAGTTTTATCTAAGAGCTTTCTCTGGCTTCAGGAGTCTTGCCCATTAGGCTCTCCTCTACCAATTCTTTCTGGCATCGGCCCCAGCTCAAATCCTTGTGTCAAGGTCTGCTTCTTGGGAAACCCAACCAAAGACAATATAGCCCTTTGAGAGTAATTGCAAGAAACCCTGGTATGAGAAACCAGCTAGTGTAGCAGACATCAATTGATACAGATGTTAGAATCAGGAGACAAGCACATTAAAACCACTACTCAACTGTTTTCCATGTGTTTGAAAAACTAGAGGAAAGACTGACCATGTGAAGAAGAGACATGGAAGATATTTTAAAAGCCCAGTGGAATTTCTCCAGATGAAACAGACAAAAGGGAGCGACTCAGGAAAAATGCAGCTGGTGGCTGCAGTGGAGAAGGATCCCAGGCTGACAGGCAGAAGCCCAATGATAATCGTTACAATTAGGGTCAGGTACAAAAAAAAGGGAGAAAAATTAGCAGTAGCTTAAACAAGAGAGGTTGTTCATCTCTCATGTAAAAGAAATTTGGAGGTTGAGAGCACAAAGCTGTTGGGGAGGGTAAGAAACAATAAAGGAACAGAAAAGATCATCAATAAAGGAACAAGATTTATACTAGCATCATGTTTATCATCATTCATGAGAAGTCTTAGAAATTTTGTCTCCTCCTTCTGCAGAAGAAAGATGTAGTATATCAGAAACAGTGGAACTTCCCAAGGAGAGCTTTGAAACATGACTCTAAGATATCAGCTATTTAAGCAGACTCAACACATCCAGTTCATGTTAGATCAAAACCTCAGTAAGCTCCCACAAGAATGCTTTCAAGAAGCATGGAATAAATTTTGAACAATAGAAAATAATATTCTTTGGGAGGCCATGGTAGGAGGATTGCTTGAGCCTAGGAGTTCAAGACCAGCCTGGGCAACATAGGAAAACCCTGTCTCTACAAAAAATACAAAAATTAGCGCTGTGTAGTGGCATACACCTGTAGTCGCAGCTACTAGGGAGGCTGAGGTGGGAGGATCGCTTGAGCCCCGGAAGACAAGGCTGTAATGAGCAGTGTTTGTGCCACTGCACTCCGGCCTGTACGACAGAGCAAGGCTTGTCTATAAAAAAAGAGAAAAAAATAAGAATACAATGATATTAGCCATGTAGGAAAGAAAGCATATATTTCTTCTCTCAGCAGTGGGGAAAAAAAAAAAAAAACACTGGGAAATAAATGTACAAGAAGTATAAAGCAGGCCGGGTGTGGTGGCTCAGATCTGTAATCCCAGCACTTTCAGAGACCAAGATGGTGGATCACCTGAGGTCAGGAGTTCAAGACCAGCCTGACCAACATGGTGAAACCCATATCTACCAAAAATACAAAACATAGCCAGGCATGGTGGCGAGCACCTTTAGTCCCAGCTACTCAGAAGGCTGAGGCAAGAGAATCGCTTGAACCCAGGAAGTGGAGATTGCAGTGAGCGAAGATCATGCCACTACCCTCCAGACTGGGTAATGGAGTGAGACTATGTCTCAAACAAACAAACAAGTATAAAGCAAACAAGAATGTGGCATGATTTTGAGAAACTGATAGTGTAGACAGGTTGCGTTACTGGCCCAATTAACAGCTGCCCTGTGTCCACACCCTTTAGTGGTCTCCCTGCCAATATGTTAATTCTGGACTTGGCCGTGAGACTTGATTAAGCCAATAGTTCAATAGCAAACTTGTTGCAAGATGGAAACATGACAAAGTACTTGCATATTTCTGCTTTCTCTCTTGAAGCTCCGCCACCACCACCATGAGAAGAAACACAGGTTTATTCTTTCCTGCTGGAAAGATATGGAGGAAGACTAAGCCAAGACAATCCCAGACTAATCAGCCTTTCGGCTGAATCCAGCAGTCAACCATAGACGTGGGAATGAGTCCATCAGAGATCAGCCAAGCCCAGGCGAATCCACGGAACTGCTTAGCTGACAGATAGACTCATCATTGTTATTTCAAAACACTAAATTTAAGAGAGATTTGTTATATTGTAATGCTAACTGATACAGAAATAAAAGAGAATTTGACGTGGATGCTAAAAATATTCACACGATGGCCAGGTGTGGTGGCTCACACCTATAATCCCAGCACTTTGGGAAGCCTAGACGGGTGAACTAATTGAGCCCAAGAGTTAGAGACCAGCCTGGCCAACATAGTGAAACCCCGTCTCTTCTAAAAATACAAAAAATTAGTGGGGCGTGGTGGTGCATGCTGTAATCCCAGCCACTCGGGAGGCTGAAGTAGAAGAATCACTTGAACCCAGAAAGTGGAGGCCCATGCCACCACATGCAGCTAATTTTTTATATCTTTTGTAGAGCTGGGGTCTTGCCAAGTTGCCCAGGCTGGTCTTGAACTCCTGGACTCAAACTGATCCACCCGCCTTGACCTCCCAAAGTGCTAGGATTATAGGCATGAGCCACTGTGCCTGGCCCAGATTACAATTTTTAAAATCCATGTACTTATATTTTTTTGATACTGAAAATGTACTACCTGCACTTACTGTGGTCCCACCCTCCGCAGGCCTGGAAACCTGGCTGCAGCCTGAAAGGCTGGAGAGGCAGATGGCAGTATCCGCCGGCCCCTCTCCTGTCTCACCTCTTCCCAGGGGAACTAGACCCTACCTGTGTGGTGGTGGGCGGGTGACTGTCAAGACATGTGTCATGTACATTTGTATCAAAAATAAAGAGATGACCGTGAAAAAACAAACAAGAACATTTGAAAAAAAAATAAATTTTAAAAAAGGTGATTGTAGAAAATGTGGAAAAACTAGAAGAGAATAAAAGGGAATAAAGTATTATTTGTAATCCTGCCACCTAGAGAGAGCCACTGTAAACAGTCTGGTCTATTGTCTTCCCATCAAAATTGAAATAGACAGTTCTGTCTTGCCTTTTCCTTTTCTGTTCATTAACTCTCTTTTTTTCTTTTTGATCCGATGCTAAGAGTCATACTCATTAATTCTGTTATGAGGATTTGCACTGGGCCAGAAATGCTGCCTGACAAAGGTGTTTGACCTAAGGTTAAAAACATCCTGTTAGTTCTTGTTTCTCCTGCTAGAGGACTGCATAATTACACCCTTTTTCTTTTCCTCTCTCCACCCTTGCAGTCTACCCTCACAATCCTGCTTCACCCACCCTTAACCCTGCTCTCTCCCACTTGTTCAGGGACGGCAGGAGCTCATCATTATCTCGTTCTCCTCGGCCACAGGACAGCAGTGTGTGTCTTTTTGAGCTATGGCTACATAACAAACTACCCAAAACGCGGTGGTTTAAAACAAGCATCGTATTATTTTTCACAATTCTATGGATCAGGAATTTGAACAGCGCACAGTTCCATCACATCTATTCCATGTGCCGTCTGCTCTGCACATCTGAGGTGTCAACTAGGATCACTGGAAAGGCTAAGGACAAATGGGACTCCTTAAATTGGGGTCATGTGTCCAGGGCTTCACTCACGCTGTTATCTGAGTGCTGGGAGCCCTGAGCTGCTTTGTAAGAAGGCAGACTACCCACAGGCCTTGGAACTGTGATGGCGTTCCATTAGCTAAAGCTAGTCACAGGCCCAGCCCAGAGTCCAGAGGAAGGGAGCACACGGCGTACAAGAAGGTGTGGGATGCTGAGGCCACCAATGTCGCTGACATTCAGATCCTGTCTCCTCGGTTTATGGGCTTTATTGCCTTGGCTTGATTTCTTCACTTTTCTGAGCCACCATTTCCTTTCTTATCTGTAAAATAATTAGGATATCAGCAGGGCAAGGTCGCTCACACCTGTAATCCCAGCACTTTGGGAGGCTGAGGCAGGTGGATCACTTGAGGTCAGGGGTTCGAGACCAGCCTGGCCAACATGGTGAAACCCCTTCTCTACTAAAAATACAAAAATTAGCTGGGTGTGGTGGCAGGTGCCTATAATCCCAGCTACTTGGGAGGCTGATGCAGGAGAATTGCTTGAACCTGGGAGGCAGAGATTGTGCCACTGCACTCCAGCCTGGGCAACAAGAGTGAGACTCTATCTAAAAAAAGAAAAAATGAGGATATCATTTCTCCCAGGCAGAATCATTGTGTGCGTTCAATTGCGTATTGTGCCTGGAACCTTCACTGAATGAGATTTCACAGAAGAGACTCAAGCATTAGAAAGGCATGTAGACTGTAAACCGGATTGGGACCATGAGAACATAAGCTCCTGGCAACCTGGAAAAGATCTTGGGGAGAGCTTTAGAGTTCCAAGAAATCAGAAGTTGGAGGCTACAGTGTTTCAATCTCAAAACAAAAAGATGATTCCAGTGAAAAACATAGATAATATTGTATGGTTGCAGGAGAGCAGAAGTTTTTCTTCTTTTTTTCCTCCATCTTGATGTTGTTCTTCTCTTTTTTTTTTTTTTTTTTGAGATGGAGTTTCACTCTTGTTACCCAGGCTGGAGTGCAATGGCGCAATCTTGGCTCACCGCAACCTCCGCCTCCTGGGTTCAGGCAATTCTCCTGCCTCAACCTCCTGAGTAGCTGGGATTACAGGCACGCACCACCATGCCCAGCTAATGTTTTTGTATTTTTAGTAGAGACGGGGTTTCACCGTGTTGACCGGGATGGTCTCGATCTCTTGACCTCGTGATCCACCCACCTCGGCCTCCCAAAGTGCTGGGATTACAGGTGTGAGCCACTGCGCCCAGCCTGTTCTTCTCTTTAGTAATCTCTTGCCTCTATTTTAAGTTTACTCTTTTTCTTCTTATCTCTTATGAAATAATTTCCTCTGCCAAGTAACGTCTTGTTCTAGCCCAAAACCTGCAGGCTGATGAAGCCCTTCCTGTGTTCATCCACATTCTTCTCTGGGAGTCCCTGTAACTGGTCCCCACCGAGGCTGGAAGGAAGCAGAGCTCACACCCCGCGGGAGGTCACTAGAACTGTGCCCGGGCCCGGGCCCTTCCTCTTGGCCTTCTGCTTTGCCACGTCCACTCCGAGGCCCCTCCCCCCACACTGTTTGAGGCTCCCTCAAACTGAAGGGATGTGTAAGCAAGTGGCCTTTAACCCAATTAGAATCCTCCTGCAATCTGTGCTAATCGTCTTAGGTGTTAATATTTAGCATTACCTTGTACTACCCAGGTGCCAGTCAGGGCAGCTGGCTGAAACCTTATCAGCAAACCCTTGAACCAAACGCTTCCCTGCTTTTCCTCCCCCTGCTTTTTTGATGGGGATTCCGGGGCTGGCAAGGGGTGGGTAGACATGACTGTCCTTTGAAAGTCAAAGATTTAATGAAGGGCACAGGAACTGTTCCTTGGAGTTGCTATCTGCCGCAGGACAATTAGCACTTTTTTAAAGGCCTGTATCAAATGTAACAGTGAGGAAGGTGATTGGTGCTTCTCAAGCTTGAAGAACGGATCTGTTCCAGTGGGTCTGGGGCGGGGCCCGAGTTTCCGGATGTCTAAGAAGCTTTCAGGAGACTGCTGCTGGTGGAGGTGGGTTGGGAACCACATTTAGTGTACTTACTAGTCAGGCTTCTCCAGAGAAACAGAACCAACAGGATACAAGCCTTTCTAGCATATACACACACAGATGGACGCACACATGGAAAGTCCTCACTTAATGCCATCAATAGGTTTTAAGTGAAACCATGTATAACAAAACTAGTTCTACCATAGGCTAGATGATGTAAGCAAGACTTAAATTTCTAGGGCATATTTCCGGTCATGTGTCTGGGGTCATGTGTCTAGGGCGTCGCTCACGCTGTCATCTGAGTGCTGGTGTGGTCTCTCCAGCCGGGGTAGTCTGCCTTCTTACAAGGCAGCTTGGGGCTCCCAACAACATCAGCGAACTTTTTTTTTTTTTTTTTTTTGAGACAGAGTCCTGCTCTGTCGCCCAGGCTGGAGTGCAATGGTGCAATCTTGGCTCACTGCAACCTCTGAGTCCCGGGTTTTAAGCGATTCTGTTGCCTCAGCCTCCTGAGTAGCTGGGATTACAGGCGACCACTACAACACCCAGGGAAGGAGGGAAGGAGGAAGGGAGGAAGGAAGGAAGGAGAGAAGGAAGGGAGGGAGGGAAGGAGGAAGGCAGGCAGGCAGGCAGGCAGGCAGGGAGGGAGGGAGGGAGGGAGGGTCAACACTGCCTAGGAGTTAGCCCTACTCTGGAAGGAGCAGCTTTGGTTCAATGAAAGATTTTTTTTTTTTTTTTTTTTGAGACAGAGTTTCCCTCTTGTTGCCCAGGCTAGAGAGCGCAATGGCACCATCTCGGCTCACTGAAACCTCCACCTTCTAGGTTCAAGCAATTCTCCTGCCTTAGCCTCCCAACTGGCTGGGATTACAGGCACCTGCCACCACACTCAGCTAATTTTTTTTAATTTTTAGTAGAGGTGGGGTTTCACCACGTTAGCCAGGCTGGTCTCATGTAATCCCACAGCGCTGCGGTTACAGGCGTGAGCCACCACGTCCAGCCTCAATGAAAGATTCTTGTTTAACCTCACCAGTTAAATTTTTCCTGGGTGAAGCCCCAGTGATGGCAATTGCTTGAATCAATAGCGCACTTCTATCTCCCTGTCTCAGCCTAGGCACTTGGTTCCAAGCTGAAACTACCTGCTATATCTCTATAGCCTAGAGATACAAAAAGTTTAATTTTTCCTTTGGATAAAGGCAAAATGCAACCTCAATTACCAGGTGAACTTAGGATGAACTACGCATAGGAAACAGTGCTACCAAGTCAAATAAAGTGGGTAGCTGCAGGTGTTATAAATCAAAAGAGAGGTCATCCCTTTGCAGCAAGCGGTTTCCCATAATACAGAGGTCGGGGTCTTTCTTTCCAGGATCACAGACTCAGGTAAAATTCAACCTTGTCAACATACAGTTAGTCACGATGTTGTGAATTCTGGACAAATAAAACTCATAATTTAATTCCTAATTAAAAAGGAAGGAAGGAGGGAAGGAAGGAAGGAAGGGAGGGAGAGAGGGAGGGAGAGAGTGAGCGAGGGAGGGAGGGAAAAGAAAGGAAGGAGAAAGAAGAAAAGGGCCAGGCGTGGTGGCTCACACCTGTAATCCCAGCACTTTGGAAGGTCGAGGTGGTGGATCACCTGAGGTCAGGAGTTTGAGATCAGCCTGGCCAACATGGTGAAACCCCATCTCTACTAAAAATACAAAAATTAGCTGGGTGTGGTGGCACTCACCTATAGTCCCAGACACTCGAGAGGCTGGGGCAGGAGAATTGCTTGAACCCAGGAGGCAGAGATCTTGCCACTGCACTCCAGCCTGGGCAACAGAGTGAGACTCCAACTCAAAAAAAAAAAAAAAAAAAAAGTGAAGGGAAAAAACCAATATTATTCAAGGACCTGCTATATACTGCTGTGTGGAGATGTGTATATATATATATGTGTGTGTGTGTGTGTGTGTGTGTGTGTGTAAACACACACACTTAGCAAGGAAATGCTACTCAGTAGTAAGGAAGGGAAGGGATGGGCTATGGACATGTTTCTGCAGCTCTGAGAAGCAGCAAACAGCTCTCCATTTTGCCAGACATCTCCTAGCAGCAAAGAGCCTGGGATTTTGAGTCAGACGAGCCTGTCCTCCACTCTGCTTTCTACTCCCTGTGATCTTGGGCAAGTCCTATGAGCTCTTTGAGAGTCCGTTTCCTCAAGTAAAAAATGGGTGGGGATAATTTCCATCTCACAGAATTGTTGAGGACATGTTATGCCACAGTGAGTATGATGGCCTAGCAATGCCTGGCACACAGTGGGCTCTGCAAATGGTGCCACGTCTTGCTATTGCAAGGATGGAATCCAGAGACCTAAGCAAGCGTTCAGTGTCTTCAGCTTTTCCATATTCAGAGTGAGTGTGTGGCTTTGTTTTCACAGGTCCAGAGTTAATTAACAGCAGTGTTAGTGGGTGGACCCCATGTTCAGATGGTTCTCTGCTTTGATGGGCACACTTCAGCCACCCTAGGGCAAAATGAGGTCATGCTTTGGAATTGTGAAGAGAAGGCCTCTTTCTCATTAACTGTCACACCCTCGAATAGACTTTGTTTTCCATTATTAAGTGACAGCCTTAATAGCAGACATCCTTGTCATGGATCCTTCTCAAATGGCAGAAAAGGAGAACACTGCACAGTTCTTGTGAGTTCGAGTCCATTTTTTTCCCCTTCACTCACAAAAGCATTTTCTTTGCCTCCATGTGTTTTATTCCTAAGCTTCTGTCTTTCCCAGACTTCCTACCTAAGCTGCCATACCTGCAAATCCTTTAAAGGACTTATTCTGTTTGTCTGAACTTTCAAATTACTTAAAAATACAGACTGTTCTGCTGATAAGCAGAAGATAAGACCAACTTACTTATCTGGGTTTCTCCTGTTTTGACGCTTGCCATTTACTCTGACATGTTGTTTAAATTTGACTCATGATTCAACAGAAGCTGCCACTAGCAAGACCAGTTGTTTTGTGCCTGGGAACACCCTTCTGCTGTCCTAATTATCTGTGATGATGACAGAAAACCTGATTTGTTTGACTTTCCTCTCTCAAGACGCTTGGGAAGAATTATAGCGACAGCTTGTATGATTAGTTCATTAACATATCTCCAGATTTCTTTCTCCTTACTTATAGGACTGGTTTATTATAGCAGTTTTTTTTTTTGTTTGTTTGTTTTTGTTTTTGAGACAGTCTTGCCCTGTCACCAGGCACCAGATTGGAGTGCAGTGGCGCAATCTCGGCTCACTGCAACCTCTGCTTCCCGGGTTCAAGCAATTCTCTTGCCTCAGCCTCCCGAGTAGCTGGGACTATAGGCATGCACCACCACACCCAGCTAATTTTTGTATTTTAGTAGAGACGGGGTTTCACCATGTTGGTCAGGATGGTCTCGATCCCTTGACCTTGTGATCTGCCCGCTTTGACCTCCCAGAGTGCTGAGATTACAGGCGTGAGTCACTGCGCCCGGCCTATTATGGCAGTTTTTAAAAGACTATATCTTGAGCATAGTCATCGTCTCTTCATTTAGCAAAATGAAGCAAAATTTAGCAAAATTCCTAAACTGCAATTGCTACGATTTCTAAATTAACAAAACAAAATTGGGCAATGGGAGGTGAAGAGTATAGAGTTGTTAAGAAAGGAAGGCAGTGAGTAGAGAGTAAGGCTGAATGGTGTGACTCGGGGAAATCAAAGATGGTGCCCAGATGGTTTCCCTCACTAGCCAGGAACGTGGATTAGCCAACCTGAATTGCATTTCAGAGACCTACTAAATTCGAGTTAAGTTGTGGTTTTTTTTTTCACTCTTGTTACCCAGGCTGGAGTGCAATGGCGCTATCTCGGCTCACCACAACCTCCGCCTCCTGGGTTCAAGCGATTCTCCTGCCTCAACCTCCTCAGTAGCTGGGATTACAGGCACGCGCCACCATGCCCAGCTAATGTTTTGTATTTTTAGTAGAGATGGGGTTTCACCATGTTGACCAGGATGGTCTCGTTCTCTTGACCTCGTGATCCACCCGCCTCGGTCTCCCAAAGTGCTGGGATTACAGGCTTGAGCCACCGCGCCCGGCAAGGTTGTGTTTTTTTTAAGCCTTAAAGCAATTTAGCACTAATTAGTATATTAAAAGTTTTACCTTTAAGAAACAAAGATAGATTGTGAGATAGGCTAATTAATCGGGAGGAAACTTTGACGAAGAAAAAATATAAACGAAAGCAAGAGGAGTATAAATTTGTTTTTCCTCCAGAGACCACATACTTAAGCAACGTTGATGAAATTCGACACAACAGGAGAAGAAATACTTTCACTGGATTCTTGGAGGCCCTGACTCGAGATTGAATGCTCCCAGGTGGTCCTTCAACTTTTTATTTTTAGTGATCGCTTGGTATTAACTTGTTAAAAGGTTTAAGTGTTAATTGCTAATGTCTAATTATTTAACTTGTTTTCTTTAAGTTTTAAGTGTTTACACAGTATCTGGCTAGGATTTTAGGAAGAAGTTTCTGAACTGAGACAGCATTTAGACTAGAATGATGACCCCAAGTTTTCTCCTAACGTCAAGATTCAACAAAATCCATGGTTCTAGAACAGTCTAGAGATTTTATTCTCCCCTGGCCCTTGGCATTCAGAGTACAGACCTGGAATCTGTTGGGGTGTTCTCAGGTCCTTTTATTTTGCTGCCTCTAACCAAAGCTACTGGTCTTAGGCCAGAGGGGTGCTTTGACAGTAAAAATTCCTTTTCATGAAAGGAAGTGCCCACATTTCAACCCTGTTATTGAGTGTAAGTTCTAAATCCTTCCCTGCTGTTCCTTGGAATTGTGATTTAACGTGACTAGTAGCACCAGAATGCAGTAAAACACATGCTTCTACTTGCAAGATTATTGTGTAAATTACGCAGTTTCATTATTGTCTTTCGGCGCCATCCTTCATGAACTAGTATCTATGTGAACTGCTTTTCAAAGGGTTCAATAGAGAAAAATGTTAGCATAGTTGTAATTAAGTTAATTCTTTTTTACTTTAACTTTTATGATTATTAGTGTGTTTACTACAGAGCAATTAGGCTTCCTGGCTCACACCTGTAATCCCAGCACTTTGGGAGGCCAAGGCAGGCGGATCACCTGAAGTTGGGAGTTCAAGACCAGCCTGGCCAACATGGAGAAACCCCGTCTCTACTAAAAATACAAAATTAACCAGGCATGATGGTGCATGCCTATAATCCTAGCTACTCAGGAGACTGGGACAGGAGAATCGCTTGAACCCAGGAGGCAGAGGTTGCAGTGAGCCGAGATTGTGCCATTGCACTCCAGCCTGGGTAAAAAGAGTGAAACTCCATCTCAAAAAAAAAAAAAAAAAGAAAAGTAAAGAGAAAAATAACAGTAGCACTTTATGTAGAAGGCTGTTTTTGTTGTCATACTAGCAGAATTTGTATTTCATGGGTCCAGGGCTGGGGGCAGCATCCTTTAACATTTTTCTCTGTGTGGGATTCCTTCTTTTTGAAGGATTCTATCCCTAGAAAAGTGTCTGTTTTATTGAGGAGGATTTCCCTGAAAAGTATACCTATTGTAGGCTTTTTTAAAAAGACAATTCTCATAAGTAAACTGGAAATTAATAGGTTTTTGAAATTCAACTCTAAAGTTTTCAGAGTCCCTAATTCTGGTCCTGAAATTGAATCACTCTGGGAAAATACTCCTCCACTCCAATTCTTTTACACTCTTTTTATTTTTTGAGACAGAGTCCCACTCTGTCTGTCACCCAGGCTGAAGTGCCGTGGTACAATCTCAGCTCACTTCAACCTCTGCCTCCCAGATTCAAGCGATTCTTGTGCCTCAGCCTCCCAAGGAGCTGGAACTACAGGCATGCACCACCACACCAGGCTAATTTTTGTATTTTTAATGGAGTCAGGGTTTCACCGTGTTGGCCAGGCTGGTCTTAAACTCTTGGCCTCTGGTGATCCACCCACCATGGCCTCCCAAAGCGCTGGGACTATAGGCGTGAGCCCCTGGGCCCAGCCTCTGTTATACATTTTAAGATTAAAATACATGCATATTAATTATTAAAAAGTTCAGAAAGGTATAAAATGAAACATAAGAGCCTTCCTTCCCCTTCACCTCCAGTTTTTCCCCCTAAATGGACTTGAGTTTTTTTCTCTATACTTTCAAAATATAGGGAGCAGGATCAGATGAGGTCCCTAACCTCTTGAAACCTATACCCTTGTGGAGGAGCCCTATTTTTTTTTTTTAAGATGGATTCTTGCTCTGTCACCCAGGCTGGAGTACAGTGGCACAATCTTGGCTCACTGAACCCTCCGCCTCCCGTGTTCAAGCTATTTTCCTTCCTCAGCCTCCAGAGTAGCTGGGACTACAGGCGCCCGCCACCATGCCCGGCTAATTTTTTGTATTTTTAGTAGAGATGGGATTTCACTGTGTTAGCCAGGATGATTTTGATCTCCTGACCTCGTGGTTTGCCCGCCTTGGCCTCCCAAAGTGCTGGGACTACACACGTGAGCCACCGCGCCCAGCCGGAGGAGCCAATTATTAATGAAATGATCAGACAATGACAACATTGCAGTTGTAGCAAGTGCCTACCAAGGAAAGCTGTTAGGTGCCGTGAGAGCTTGTGACTGGGGTACAGGACCAGGAGATGGGAAGGCTGCAGAGGTTTCCAGAATGAAGTGACACTTGAGTTGAAAGGAGAGATAGGAATGAACTAGGTCACGAGGAGCAGGTGGAGACGAAGAGCATTTCAGGAAGAAAAACAGCATGTGCAAAGCCCTGCAGTGCAAGGATGGCACATATGAAAGACTGAAAGGCAGAGAGGGAGCAGCACAAAGGGAGTGCAGTAAAGATAAGGCCGAGAGGGAGATAAAGGCTAGCCCATCAAAAGCCTTACAAACCACGTGAAGAATGGTTTCCATCCTAAGAGTAATAGTGTGACAGATTGGTGCCCATCCATTCTGCCCTTTGGTGTGACTGCAGAGGCTGGAAAGCTAAAAACGACTTTCACAAACACCTTGCAACTAGGGCACTGGAGGCATCTAGATTCAGCCAATCAGATTCACTCACATGAGGTCTGGAGGGTGGAGAAGAGGCAAGTCCACGCTTCACTGCAGTTTCTGCTGGTGAGCATGGTCAGGAGCATAGGAAGTGCTCTGGGGTCAAGGGCTCCAATGTTCTTAGAGCACGTGGGGGCCTTTTACATTTACTTATTTCTTCATTTGGCCATTGCAGATCTAGGAGAGGCAGCAGTCCTCTGGAGCCAAGTGTAGCGGGAGCAGTGCCCTCATCCCTGGATAAGGCCGTGTGCTGTAGAGCCCACAGTTCTAGTGGCAGCTCCCAGTTTCCCCGTTTGGGAGGAAGATAGCAGCTCCCTTAATAATCCAGTTCTATCATATTCTGAAAGTCATTCCTGGGCACCCAACCTAGAACCCACTCCCCTTAGCCCTCACAACAGTTTCAGAAACACTTAATTTCCTGTATCAAACTCCTTTTTGCTGGAAAGAGTCATGGGTAAATTTTCTGCAAATGAACCCTCACAGATAAAAATCAAAGCTATTAAATCTTTTGAGGCAGGGGAGGGCTAAGATCAGATGACCGCAATACAGAAGATGAGCTGGAGGGCATTAGGGGGGATAATGTGAAGGCCAATTAGAAAGCTATTTGTCCAAGGCTGGGTGCAGTACCTCACACCTGTAATCCCAGCATTTTGGGAGCCGAAGATGGGTAGATTACTTGAGGTCAGGAGTTTGAGACCAGCCTGGCCAACATGGTGAAACCCTGTCTCTTCCAAAATACAAAAATTAGCTGGGCACAGTGGCAGGTGCCTGTAATCCCAGTTACTCAGGAGGCTAAGGCAGGGGAATTGCTTGAACCCGGGAGGCAGAGGTTGCAGTGAGCCTAGATTGCACCACTGCACTCCAGCCTGGGCGACAGAGTAAGACTCCGTCTCAAAAAAAAAGAAAAAGAAAAAGAAAAGAAAAGAAAGTTATTGGTCCAGAATGGGATTAGTGTCCAGCAGCAGGGTTGCTGTGGGATGCAGTCTTCTGTGGATGTGCCTGAGAAGGGCTGAGGCTGCACACTGCTCTGAGAAGTTCCAGCCACAGGTCTACCCACCAATGATCAGAGGCCATTTAACTCTCTCGTGGGATAAGTGACAGGAGGGCCAGTCAGTGAGCTAGTCCTAGGCAGAAGCTTCAGAACGAGGGGGTAGTGCAAGTAAGAGAGAGAGAGAAAGGAAATCTTCTTTTGAGACAGAGTTTCAGTCTTGTTGCTTGGGGGGCTGGAGTGCAATGGTGCGATCTCAGCTCACAGCAACCTTCGCCTCCCGGGTTCAAGCAATTCTTCTACCTCAGCCTCCCAAGTAGCTGAGATTACAGGCATGTGCCACCACCCCCAATTAATTTTTGTATTTTTGGTAGAAATGGGGTTTTACCATGTTGGCCAGACTGGTCTCGAACTCCTGACTTCAGGTGATCCGCCCTCCTCGGCCTACAAAAGTATTGGGATTACAGGTGTGAGCCACCATGCCCAGACTAGAAAATCTATAAAAATGAAACAAAACGAAAACTGGTTCTTCCCCAAGGTAGAAAGGTTTTTTTAAAAAAAAAATTATTATAATTTACATATCGTAAATCTCACCCATTTTCGGTGTACAATTCAATGATTTTTGGTAAAATTATTGAGTTGTATAACCATCACCACAATCCAGTTTTAGAACATTCCTATCACCCCAGTAAGATGCCTCTCAGAAGACAGTCTTTTTTTAGGGGGTGGGGGAAGACAGTCTTTTAATTTTTAATTTTTTTTTTTTTTTTTTTTTTTTT
>NW_022436944.1:52311026-52312048 GCF_009761245.1 Sapajus apella
ACAGAGTCTCACTCCGTCACCAGACGCCAGGCTGGAGTGCAGTGGTGCAACTTCGGCTCACTGCAACCTCTGCCTCCCAGGTTCAAGCAATTCTCCTGCCTCAGCCTCCCGAGTAGCTGGGACTACAGGCTCGCACCACCATGCCCAGCTAATTTTTTTGTATTTTTAGCGGATACGGGGTTTCACCATGTTGGCCAGGATGGTCTCAATCTCTTGACCTTGTGATCCACCCACCTCAGCCTCCCAAAGTACTGGAATTACAGGCGTGAGCCACCGCGCCTGGCCAATTTTTAGTTAACTCTTATTTTGAAATTATTTCACTTATAGAAAATTGAAAGAATAGTACAAAGAACTGCTATACACCTTTCATCTCTGTGCACCAATTATTATCATTTTGCTTATTTGTTTTCTCTCCATATATTTTGTATATATATGTTTATATACAGAATTTATATATATAAACAGAATATTTATTGATTATTACTACTACTAGTAGTAGTTTTGATAAAATATTTGAGAGTAAGTTGCAGACATCCTACAGCTTTATGCCTAAATACTTCAGTGCGCAGTTGCCAAGAACAAGGAAATTCTCTCACACAACCCCAGTACAGTAATCAAATTCCACAAATGTAACGTTGAAGCAATGCTATTATCTAATGCACAGTGCATATTCTGACTTCTCAAACCACTGCAACAATTTTCCAGCTTTTTTCTTTTTTAAAAACTTTTCTGACCTTTACACTTTTGAAAATTACAGGCCAGTTGTTTTGTTCATTGTGAAAAGATGATGTTAATCTATTGCCTTAATTTCTCCCTCTTCTTTTTTTTTCTTTGTCACACGGCTGGAGTGCAGTGACATGATCTCAGCTCCCTGAACCTCTGCCTCCTGAGTTCAAGCGATTTGCCTACTTCAGCCTCCCAAGTAGCTGGAACTTACAGGCACCTGCCACCAAGCCTGGCTAATTTATGTGTCTGTCTTTCTTTCTTTCTTTCTTTCTTTCTTTCTTTCTTTCTTTCTTTCT
>NW_022436944.1:52312148-52342250 GCF_009761245.1 Sapajus apella
CTTTCTTTCTTTTCTTTCTTTCCTTTCTTTCCTTCCTTTCTTTCTTCTTTCTTTTCTTTCTTTCTTTCTTTCCTTCTTTCTTTCTCTTTCTTTCTTTCTCTTTCTTTCCTTTCCCTCCCTTCCTTCCTTCCCTCCTTCCTTCCTTTCTTTCTTTTTTTTGATGGAGTTTCATTCTGTCACCCAGGCTGGAGTGCAGTGACATGATCTCGGCTTACTGCAATTTCTGCCTCCCAGGTTCAAGTGATTCTAATGCCTCAGCCTACCAAGTAGCTGGGATTACAGGCGTATGCCACCATGCCCAGCTAATTTTTGTATTTTTAGTAGAGACGAGGTTTCATTATGTTGGCCAAGCTAGTCTTGAACTCCTGACTTCAAGCAACCCACCCATCTCAGCCTCCCAAAGTGCTGGAATTACAGGCACTGTACTAGGTGCTGGAGACTATGAACAAGACAGACAAGTAGTGCTTGTTTCAGCTGTTAATATAGGATATTGGCTAAGGGTCTTCTGGTTACAAGGAACAGAAAGCTGCTCTAGCAAATGTAAGCAAAATGGAACTTATTGGAAATCTACTACTGGAAGAGTTAAAACACCCAGACCCTGGATAGGGCAGGACCAGGCATTCATGGACCTTCCTTTTTGGGTGATGATGTCATTATAGTGACTCAGCCCCAACAAGTCCCAACTGCTGTGTTCCACAGTTTAAGTCTAAAGTTTCTGAGAAAAGATCCCGATCAGCCTAGCTTGGATAAAATCCCTGATGGGTCCAATCAACTATGGCCAGAATGGCAGGCTCATCTGGCTAAAATACAGCTAAGAGGGACATGCCCATATATATGAGTCTTCCCAGAAACTGAAAGGTTTTGTAAATGAAGCAGACATTCCAGTTAGTTCCTATATTATTACTATAGCTTGGATGTTTGTGCCTGCAAACCTTATTTGAAATTTGATCCCCAGGACAGCACAATAGCTTGGTGCTGGCCTAAGGTAATAAGTGAGCTTTCATTCAATTCGCTCCCATGACAGCTGGTTGTTTAAAAGAGCCTGGCTGCCCCACCCAACCCTTGCTCTCTCTCTTGCCATGCAATCTGCATATGCCAGCTTCACTTCACCTTCTGCCATGAGTGGAAGCTGGCTGAAGCCCTCGCCAGAAGCAGATGCTGGTGCCATGCTTCTTGTACAGCCTGCAGAACCATGAGCCAAAGAAACCTCTTTTCTTTGTAAATTACTCAGCCTCAAGTATTCCTTGATAGCAAGACAGACTAAGACACTTATACAGCCCTAACACTTAAATAGGTTCAGGGTAGATATTAAATATGTAAGAACTGCTATGCACAGGCACTGAATATTCAGAACAAATGACAGTTGCAGCCCAGGAACAGGCTCCAGGAGCAAACTCCTGCTGTGCCAAGCATTGACTTGTTGTATCTTAGATCATAAGGATATATGGAACTTCCTATGGGAGAGACCAATGTGGCAACGTGGCCTTGGAGAGGTGAGTTTTGGGGAATTTCCTAGAAATTTTCCATCTAGGGCTCAGGTGCCCTAGAAGCAGACTGTCAGGTGAGTATTCAAGTGGAAGTGATTAATTAAGAAAATATTCCTAGGGATGGTGATATGGTTTGGCTCTGCATCCCCACCCAAATCTCCTCTCGAATTGTAATCCCCATGTTCCTGAGGGAGGAACCTGGTGGGAGGTGATTGGATCATGGGGGAGGTTTCCCCATGCTGTTCTCGTGATAGTGTGGGAGTTCTCACGAGCACTGATGGTTTAAAAACAGCAGTTTCCCCTGCACTCTGTCTCTCCTGCCCCCACGTAAGATGTGCCTTGCGTCCCCTTTGCTTTCTACCATGATTGTAAGTTTCCTGAGGCCTCCCCAGTCATGTGGAACAGAGAGTCAATTGAACTTCTTTCCTTTAAAAATTTACCCAGTCTCAGATATTTTTTTCTGTTTTGTTTTTTTTTTTTTTTTTTTCCAGACAGAGTCTCACTCTTTCACTCAGGCTGGAGTGCAGTGGTGCAGTCTCGGCTCTTGGCAACCTCTGTCTGCAGGGTTCAAGCAATTGTTATGCCTCAGCCTCCTGAGTAGCTGAGGTTACAGGCATGTGCCACTACGCCCATCCAATTTTTGTGTTTTTTTAGTAGAGATGGGGTTTCGCCGTGTTGCCCAGGCTGGTGTCGAATTCCTGAGCTCAGGCAATCTGCCTGCCTCAGCCTCCTAAAGTGCTGGGATTACAGGCACGAGCCACTGCACCCGGCCAGACTGAGGTATTCTTTATAGCAGTGTGAAATGGACTAACATAGATGGCCATTAAGAAGGCAGATAAAGCAGGACAAGGAAGTGAAACAAGCCAAACAAGAATGCCGTATTAGAGTTCTCCAAGAAGTAGAACCAATATCATATATAGATATAGATATGTAAGTAGATAGATTATAGATAGATGATAGATTAATAGATTGGTAGATGTGTAGATATATATAAAGAGATTTATTATAGGGAATTGTTTCATTCCCTTATAAAAGCTGAGAAGTCCTATGATCTGTCTTCTGCAAGCTGGAGACCCAGAGAAACCAGTGGTATAGCTTCAGTCCAAGTCTGAAGACCTGAGAACCAAGAAAACAGATAATATGAGCCCCAGTCTGTGGGTAGAAGACTGATGTCCCAGCTCAATCAGGCAGGTAGGAAGCAAAAAGGGAGAATTCCTCCTTCTTCCATCTTTCTGTTCTATTCAGCTCTAAATATGACATCCAGCTGGCGCACTCTGGTTTGGCTGTATCAGCACTCAGATCAGCCTGTGATGGTTCATTTTCTAAGGCAACCAGAGAGCGAACAGGCAGAATAGTAACCCCACCTCTTAAACTAACTAGCTTGGTGGCAGTAGAAAGTCACAGTCATCTAAGGCATTAGTTTCCTGCACTATAAAACAAAGGAACTGGGCATGGTGGCTCATGCCTGAAGTCCCAGCACATTGGGAGGCCGAGGTGGGAGGATCGCTTGAGCCCAGGAGTTCCAGAACAACCTGGGCAACATAGCGGGACTCCGCCTCTACAAAATATTTTAAAAATCAGCTGGGCAAGGTCAGGTGCGGTGGCTCACACCTGTAATCCCAGCACTTTGGGAGGCCAAAGTGGGCAGATCACAAGTTCAGGAGATCAAGACTATCCTGGCCAACATGGTGAAACCCCGTCTCTACTAAAAAAAAAAAAAAAAAATTAGCTGAGCATGGTGGTGCACACCTGTAGTCCCAGCAACTCGAGAGGCTGAGGCAGGATAATTGCTTGAACCCAGGAGGCAGAGGTTGCAGTGAGCCGAGATCGCACCACTGCAATCCAGCCTGGTGACAGAGTCTCAAAACAAACAAAACAAAACTGGCCGGGTGAAGTGGCTCACACCTATAATCCCAGCACTTTGGGAGGCTGAGGCGGGCAGATCACCTGAGGTCAGGAGTTTGAGACCAGCCTAACCAACATGGAGAAACCCCATCTCTACTAAAAATACAAAATTAGCTAGGCGTGGCAGCACATGCCTATAATCCCAGCTACTCAGGAGGCTGAGGGAGGAGAATTGCTTGAACCTGGAAGGTGGAGGTTGTGGTGAGCTGAGATGACATCATTGCACTCTAGCCTGGGCAACAAGAGTGAAACTTCATCTCAAAAAAAGAAAAAAAAAAAATTAGCCGAGCAACGTAGCATGTGCCTGTAATTCCAGCTACTTGGGACACTAAATTAGGAGGATCATATGAGCCCAGGAGGTGGAGGCTTCAGTGAGCCATGTTTGCACCACTGCACTCCAGCCCAGGTGACAGAGGAAGACCCTTTCTCAAGAAAACAAAACAGGGCTCAAGAACACATGGACACAGGAAGGAGAACAACACTCACTGGGCCCTACTGGGGGGAAGCGGGAGTGAGAGCATCAGACTAAATAGCTAATGCATGCGGGACTTAATACCCAGGTGATGAGCTGACAGGTGCAGCAAACCACCATGGCACATTTACCTATGTAACAAATCTGCACATCCTGCGCATGTATCCTGGAACTTAAAATATTTTATATAATTTAATTATTATTTTAATTTAAAAGAAAGGAAAGAAAGAAAGAAAGAGAGAGAGAGAGGAAAGAAAGAAAGAAAGAAAGAAAGAAAGAAAGAAAGAAAGAAAGAAGACAGACAAAACAGGGCCAGGCACAATGGCTTACAGCTGTAATCCCAGCACTTTGGGAGGCTGAGGTGGGCAGATCACCTGAGGCCAGGAGTTCGAGACCAGCCTGGCCAACATGGCAAAACCCTGTCTCTACTAAAAATAACAGAAATTAGACAGGCATGGTGGTGTGTACCTGTAACCCTACCCAGCTACTAGGGAGGCTGAGGCATGAGAATTGCTTGAACTCAGGAGTCAGTGGTCGCAGTGGGCGAGATTGCACTACTGCACTCCAGCCTGGGTGACAGAGCAAAACCCTAATCTCAAAAAACAACAACAAAAACAAAGGGTTAGTAGACGATTTTCCTCCAGTCTTCTGTAGATCATTTTTCCTCTGATAACATTGAGAACTGTCTTCATTGTGTTTAGATCATGCTTACATTTTTACAGTCAAAAGGAAATAATACACAGTGAACATTTGGCTTTTTTCTTTGTTTCTAAAATCTAAAGTCACCTTCCTATTCCCTGATTTCTATTTGGGGAATAGAGAACTCCCACATATGTGATCTCGGTGGAAAACAATGGCAGCATCCCAAAAGGGCCCAGATATTCCCTGGTTAGCCCCAGCACAGGCCTGAACGTTCTGGGCCCGCTGAGTACTCTCGCCTGGAGTTTGAAATTTGAAGCGAATGACACGAGGAGGTGGAGATGGTTTGGAGGTTGCTCATTACAGGCATCAGCGGCTTGCTGACAACACTCTTCTGGGGTGCAGCCTCTACCAGGGTCCCCAGTGCTCAGCCCCAGGAGCCCCATAGATTGCACCTGTTCCATGCCTAGCTATACAGATTTCATTCTCCTGATGTCTTTCTCCTACCTTCCTTTTTATTTAAATAGTTTCCACTGTTTGCAACCAAGAACTCTGATACAATACAAGCTGACGCTCAATATATATATATATATATATATATATTTCCAAAAGTCTAACCTGGTGAACCATTTGTAATGGCACAGACAGTAGATCTGACTGTGTCCACTCCTATAGCATTGGTCAAGTGTTCTGAACATGTCTCACTCCATCTCTACAGAGCAAACTCCTTTTTTTTTTTTCTGAGGTAGAATCTTGCTCTGTCACCCACGCTGGAGTGCAGTGGTGCGATCTCAGCTCACTGCAACCTCCACCTTCTGGATTCAAGCAATTCTCCTGCCTTAGCCTCCTGAGTAGCTGGGACTACCGGCTCCTGTCACTATGCCCGGCTAGTGTTTGTATTTTTAGTAGAGATAGGGTTTCACCATGTTGGCCAGGATGGTTTCAAACTCCTGACCTCAGGTGATCCACCTGCTTCAGCCTTCCAAAGTGCCAGTCACCTGAGCCACTGTGCCCAGCCATGGGCAAACTCCTTAAAGGCTGAGGCTGTGGACTTTTCCACTAGAGTAAAACTCATGTGTATCAGAGACACTTGCACAAAGTAAGTTTTCACTAGTGAGCAGTTTTGTCTAAAATTCTGTTCTGAGATTCTATATATGAGTCTCTAAATAGATAACTGTGTTACTGCAAGAAGTTTTTAAAAAGATATTAATGAAAACACTTCTATGTGTCTTTTCATTGTTCAGCTCTTTATCTGACAATGTTTTGTTTTTTTTTTTTTTTTTTTTTTGAGACAGAGTTTTGCTCTGTCACCCAGGCTGGAGTGCAGTGGTGTGATCTCACTTACTGCAATCTCCACTTCCTGGGTTCAAGCAATTCTCCTGCCTCAGCCCCCCATGTAGCTGGGATTACAAGTACATACCACCACTCTCAGCTAATTTTTGAATTTTTAGTAGAGAAGGGGTTTTGCTGTGTTGGCCAGGCTGGTTTCAAACTCCTGACTTCAAGTAATTCACCCACCTCGGCCTCCCAAAGTGCTGGGAGCATAGGCATGAGCCACCTGCCTGGCCTAATATTTTGTTTACTTAGGTACAGTGACCTTGTTTTCTAATCATAAGGCCAAGTTTCCCATGGTTGGTGTTTTAAGTGATGTTTATGTGGAATATTTTTCTTTCACTCCCTGTGAATAAAACATCTTAATAACCATAGGATCAAAATCTGAAGCCGCTAGAAATCAACACCCTAAGTGGTCTTCCATCCATCCCCATTCTCAGCAGGATTTGGCAAGAACATCCCAAAGAAATGAATATTTACTTGTTTTGAAGAAACACAGCAAAGATACTGTGGGAAAAAAAAACAAAACAGTGAAACATGCACTCCAAGCAGGGAAGACGTTTCTGCTTATATATATATATATATATGTTTTTTTTCTTTTTTTTTTTTGAGATGGAGTCTCGCTCTGTAGCCCAGGCTGGAGTGCACTGGCATGATCTCGGCTCACTGCAACCTCCGTCTTCCAGGTCCCGGTTCCAGCAATTCTCCTACCTCAGCCTCCCAAGTAGTTGGGATTACAGGCACAAGCCACCATGCCCAGCTAATTTTTGTATTTTTTAGTAGAGATGGGGTTTCATCCCATTGGCCAGTCTGGTCTTGAACTCCTGACCTCATGATCCGTCTGCCTCAGCCTCCAAAAGTTCTGGGATTACAGGCATGAGCCACCACACCTGGCCTCTGCTTATACTTTTAAAAAATCATACAAGATGAATTCATTATTATCCCAAGACATCTTGACTCAGAAACCTGGGTACTTAATTATTCTATAAGATTGAAATGACAGAATCTTTAGAGAGACAGTTGCCTGGCAACTCAGACCAGGAGGTTGTCTTTAGATCCTAGCAATCATGAGTGTCTATTTTGGTTTTTCTGTTGGGCTCATTTCCTTCCCTACAATCCAAAACTGAACAATTTCTGGAGTAAAATTCCACTCAAAAAACAGACTGTTTTCTTTCAGAAGATATTTTTATTAGGAAGTGCAGCTGTCTTCATGCAGTTGAATCACTCTATTTTCAGGGCTGGTGCGTGAACACATAAGAAAAGAAAAAATGCCAGCTAAGAGGAGGCTTCACATGGAGATGTATGTTTTGAGGCTGAAAGCCAGACACCAGCTTTCTAAGAGAAGAATCTGGTTCAGCATCTCACAAAAGATCAAAGTATAACTTAACCAGGTGAGAGGAGCTTTGCAAACTCCTGCCTCTTCACCAAAGCAAGGAGGGCTAACCAGGTAGACTTTTCCTTTGCAAGACTAGAAGCCCTGAGTCTCCCATCTCCTGAATTAGTGATTTTGTTCCAGATTTTTTCACTCTACATATAGACCAAAAAAAAAGTTAGATAACCACATTATTTATGATTCTTTTGATTATAAGCAAGAGAACTCAAGTTGAGAGAACTTACACAAAAGGGAATTTACCAAAAGATTTGGGGCACTCACAAAAGGCTAACCAAATGACTTGGAAAGGGGCAAGAATGACAGAAGGGTCCAGAAGAAGCCTGTGCTGAAATAAGTCAATTTCAACAGGCTCTTCTGTCTTTGTATTACTCACTTAAAACTCATAATCCCAGGAGACAGTGTCGAATTGGCTAAATTGAGATTATGTGTCTGGGCCTGATATACCAGGGCAATTTAAGAGAAAGAGTCCAGGGGAAGGAACATGCAGTAACTCCTTCAGCTTCTATGATGGAAGGGCGAGTACTCAGATTTACAGTCACAACAAGACTGTCTACAAAAGGGCTGTGTATGTTCGTGGGGAGGGGATGCAGATTTCCCAAAAAAGAAACTCTGGGGCCGAAATTGTTGGCTCATGCCTGTAATCTCAGCACTTTTAGGAGGCCAAGGCGGGCGGATTACGAGGTCAGGAGATGGAGACCACCCTGGCCAACATGGTGAAACCCATCTCCATTAAAAATACAAAAATTAGCTGGGTGTGGTGGCATGCACCTGTAATCACACCTGCTAAGGAGGCTGAGGCAGGAGAATCACCTGAACCTGGCAGGCGGAGGTTGCAGTGAGCTAAGTTTGCACCACTGCACTCTAGTCTGGGTGACAGAGTGAGGCTCCATTTAAAAAATAAACAAACAAAAAAACTGAAGTTCTAATCCCTTTATAACTGTATTAAATTTTCTCTACTAAATCTGCTAGGGGCCAGGCGCAGTGGCTCACACCTGCAATTCCAGCACTTTGGAAGGTTGATGCAAACGGATCATGAGGTCGAGAGATCGAGACCATCCTGGCCAACATGGTGAAACTCCATCTCTACTAAAAAGACAAAAATTAGCTGGGCGTGGTGGCGCCTGCCTGTAGTCCCAGCTACTTGGGAGGCTGAGGCAGGAGAATCACTTGAACCCAGGAGGCGGAGGTTGCAGTGAGCTCCACTCCACTCCAGCCTGGTAACACAGCAAGACTCCATCTTAAAAAAAAGAAAAAAAGTTAAGTTTAGATATTAATTGTAATCTCTAAGAAAATCATGAAATAACTCAAGGAATGCTAAAAATAAATTACAAGGGAATAAAAATGGTACAGTAAAACATATTTAACAATATAGAAAAGATAGGAAAATGGCAATTATAAAGCTTCTTATTTGTAATTACATTAAGTGTAAATGGTTTAAACACTCTAATCAAAGGCAGAGATTGGCAAAATTGATGAAAAACATGATCCAACTATATTGTGTCTACAAGTAACACATTTTATTGTTATTGTTATTATTATTTTATTTCAATAGGTTTTTGGGGGAACAGGGAGTGTTTGGTTATATGGATAAGTTCTTTAATGGTGATTGCTGAGATTTTGCTGCACCTGTCACCTGAGCAGTGTACACTGTACCCAACATGCAGTCTTTTATTGCTTACCCTCTACCCCACTTCACCCCAAGTTCTCAAAGTCTATTACATCATTATTTTTCTTTTTAAGATGGAATTTCACTCTTGTTTCCCAGGCTTGAGTGCAATGGCGCCATCCCTCTGCCTCCCAGGTTCAAGTGATTCTCCTGCCTCAGCCTTCTGAGTATCTGAGATTACAGACATGCACCACCACGCCTGGCTAATTTTTTGTATTTTTAGTAGAGATGGGATTTCTCCATGTTGATCAGGCTGGTCTTGAACTCCCAACTTCAGGTGATTCACCTGCCTCAGCCTCCCAAAGTCCTGGGATTACAGGCATAAGCCACCGCCCCCCGCCTATTGCACCATTCTTATGCCTTCGCATCCTCATAGCTTAGCTACCACTTATGAGTGAGAACATACGATGTTTGGTTTTCCATTCCCGGGTAGCTTCACTTAGAATAATGGTCTCCAATTCCATCCAGGTTGCTGCAAATGCCATTATTTCATCCTTCAAGAGACACATTTTAGATTCAAGATATAAAGAGCTTAAAAGCAAAAGGATGGGAAAATATATACCACGCAAAGAGTAACCAAAAGAGAGCTAAAATGGCTGTATTAACATAAGACACAATAGACTTAAGACAAATAACTGTTACTAGAGACAGAGGCCATTCTCTAATGATAAAAGAGTCAATCCCTCAAGAAAGTATAGCAATTACAAATATGCATTAACCTAATAATAGAGCTAAAAAGTAAATGAAACAAAAACTGACGGAATTAAAGAAAAAGTAGACAATTCAACAATAAGAGTTGGAGACTTCAATAGTTCACATTCAGTAATGGATAAAACAACTAGACAGAAGATCAAAAGGAAAGTAGAAGACTTGAGTAATACTATAAACCAACGAGGTCGAATAGACATCTACAGAACACCCAACAACAACAGAATGCGCATTTTTCTAAAGTACGTATGGACCATTCTCTACGACAGAACATATGTTAGATCATAAAATGCATATCAAAATCTATCACTGTATTTTCTTTTTTTCTTTTTAATAGAAGGGACTTTTATTATTTTTTCAGAGAATTCAGACAGCCATGGATTATACAGAGCCATTTCTCAGCACTCTTTTCTTTCCACTTAAGATTGGAATACAACATGATGACGATGATGCCAAAACAAGAGTGCTGGCTCACATCATCTACGGCACAACTACACACTTAATCACTTGATACTTCATTCAAGGCAAAGCAATCTTTAGCATCTTTGCCTTCCTTGTACACAGCTGCAGTGGGAGCCCAGGGAGGGGAGGACTCCATGGTTTTCCTTGGTGGGGGAGGTGTGCACCCTGCAGTCCTGTTGTGTTGTGGGAAGATCAGCCCATGTTCTGTTGGTTGCCATCACCCCTAGGATGGGTGTCCTTCCAGTTATCCCACTCCCGAGCTCTGTAGAGTGTTTGTTCATCATCCTCTTCCTCCTTTTCTTCTTGATCTGCCTATTGCTGAGCTTTACTGTATCATTCCAATTTTAGTATATGTGCTGCCGAAGCAAGCATGGAGCTGCTTTTCTGAATTCCTCTGGTGTTGCCTTGCCTATTCCCTGATCTGGTAATATTCCATATTTCCGATGTTGTTCATACCAGTCACTCACCATCATGGTTGCCAGGCTTGGATAATCAGCTCCAAATACTCTGACTTGGGCCACGTTCTGAGTGAGAATGAAGAGTTTCACTGGAGGCCTCTCCTGGAGAGATGAGTTAGAAGTTGATGCCTCTCTTAAAGGGTCTCTTTCTCTCAGGATTTTTATTTCCTAGTGAATGCTCTCAATCTCTTCTGAGCTGATATCAATCCACATCTCTGAAGGTGAAGAAGACAGTATTCATGAACATGCTCATCATCTGCTTGACTGCTTTCCACAGCAGATTTCATTGCAGACAACCTATGCTCCAGCTCCTTGTGCTTGTGTCTATTTTAGCCTGTCTCTGAGATGCAATAGCAACAAGGCTAGGATAAGCCATGGAGGAATTAGCAGTGTGATTTTAAGCTGAGTTCTTGCTTTTGGGCAGCTCAAACTCTGCAACATGGTAGTAATGGCACTGAGTTAAGTAGTTCATAAAGTATTCTCGAGCCCGCTGCAAATGATCTAGACTCTGGCTTGGGTTGACTTGTTTCATGGTGAGGGCTTTTTGAAATGCTGCCACCAACAGGTACTTCAGGTCGGTGAAAGCAATCTCTTCCAAATCTTCATTTTGGCTGAACAAGTTGAGCTGCGATCACATTTCAGCAGCCTTCTCAAGGAGGTCCAGGTGCTTGGACACCTTCTCCTGGACTATCCGGTAACCGGAGGTTTCGGTCGCTACTTCTACTCTGTCCAGAAGCTGCCGGTTTCGAGCAGCTCTGGGAGCTGCGGCAACAGAACTCATCTTCAGCAGCCATCCTGGGGAGGGAGGGTGTATTTTCTTTTAAAGAGAGACAGATCTCACTAGTTTGCCCATGCTGGACTTAACCCCTGGGCTCAAGTGATCCTCCCTCCTCAGCCTCCCCAGTATCAAAAATGTTAAAAATTTAAATGGATTGAAATCATTCAAATTATCTTCTCTAATCACAATGGGATAAAATTGAATTCAATAACAAGGAAATCTGGGGAATTTGCAAATATGTGAAAACGAAACAATACACTGATAAATAACTAAAGGGTCAAAAGAGAAATCACTGGTGAAATTAGAAAGTACTTTGAGTTGAATAAAAAAAACACAATATTCCAAAACTTGTGGGATTCAGATAAAACAGTGCTAACAGGAAAGTTATAGCTGTAAACACTTACAGTTTAAAAAAAGAAAGATGTCAAAACAATTGCCAACCTTCCTCGTTATGAAACTAAAAAAAGAAGAACAAATTAAACCCAAAGCAAGTCGGAAGAAGGAAATAATAAAGATTCAAGCAGAAATAAATGCAATACAGAAAAGTCATGGAGAAAATAACCAAAATCAAAAGCTTGTTCTTTAAAAAGAGCAACAAAATTGATAAATCTTTAGCAAGACTAGGGAAAAAGAGAGAAGATGCAGGTTTCTAAAATTAGGAATCAAAGAGGGAACATGATTACAGAGTTTACAGAAATAGAAAAGGTTATAAGGGACTATTATGAATAATTGCATGTTAACAACATGGAAATAGGAAATCTCAATAGCTCTATAGCAAATGAAGAGAATGAATTAGTGCTCTGGGCATCAGTGTGCCAAGATAATTAGGATTCTTAATGCTAAGGAGGAGGAAGATTATAGAAGGCTACCATCGGTCTCTGCCACAACCACTGGTGACACTTAGGTTGACACTCCTAGAATAACACATATGTGTAATTTATCATGTAGACCATTTGGTGACCTAACCAATTTGGTTTATTGGAAATTTAAAACGTAACAACATTTCAAAGGAAGAAAGTCTGAGTTATTCACCAAGTTTACTACCTTGCCAAATTGGTGATTTGTCCATAAAGAAACAGTTGGTTGTTTTTCTTACTTTGTTTTCTAACAGGGTAATGTGAAGGTACTCTCTGACAGAGCTCATCTAATTCCACAGCTCCAGTTAGTAACTCTGTACTAATTTCCCTAAAACTTTCTCTCTAGCCTAAAGTTTTCTCTTAAGTTCCAGGGCCTTATACCCAGAGGCTTCCTGAACATCTCCACTTTGTAGGTACTTCCAACTCAACATGTCTAAAACTGGACTCTCCAGGTGTGACCTTTTTTTACTTTTTTTTTTTTTCTTTCAAAAGATGAGGTATCACCATGTTGCCTAGGCTGGCTTTGAACTCCTGGGCTCAAGCGATCCTCCTACCCCAGCCTCCGGAGTAGCTGGGACTAGGCATGTACCACTGTGCCCAGCTCGAGTGTGGCCTTTCTGATTAAAAGGTAACCCTTTTGGCTGGGCACAGTGGCTCACATCTGTAATCCCAGCACATTGTGGGGCTGAGGTGGACTGATCACTTAAGCCTAAGAGTTTGAGACTAGCCTGGGCAACATGATGAAACCCCATCTCTACAAAAAATAAAAATAAAGAATTAGCTGGACACAGTGGCATGCGTCTATAGTCCCAGCCACTTGGAGAGCTGAGGTGGGAGGATCGCTTGAGCCTGTCTCTGTGGATTTATCTATTCTGGATATTTCATATAAGTGGAATTGTATAAAATGTGACATTTTGTGTCTGATTTCTTTCACTTAGCATGATATTTTGGAGGTCATCCATGTTGCAGCATATATCAGTTTTTTATTTTTATGGCTGAGTAATATTCCATTGTATGAATATTCCATAATATGTTTATTCTCCATTGACTGACAGATTTTTTCTACTTTTTAGCTATTGTGAATAGTGCTGCTATGAATGTGTACATGTACTTGAGTGCTTATTTTCAATTCGTTTGGCTAATATTTAGGAATGAAATTATAGGGTCATACAGCTAATTTACGTTTAACTTTTTGAGGAACCACCAGCTTTTTACTGCCGCCAAACCATTTTCCATTCCTACCCCAAATTACCTGGGTCCCTGCTTCTTTACATCCTTACCAACATTTGTCATTTTCTGTCTTTTTTTTTTTTTTTTTTTTTTTTAATAATAGCCATCTTGATGTTTGTGAAGTGGTGTCTCACTGTGTTTCTGATTTGCATTTTCCTGACGATTAGTGGTCTTGGGCATCTTTTCGTGTGCTTACTGCTCATTTGTATATCTTCATTTTTGTTTCGTTTTATAATTTTTAATAGAGACAGCATCTCACTGTGTTTCACAGGCTGATCTTGAACTCCTGGCCTGAAGCAGTCCTCCTGCCTTGGCCTCCCAAAATGTACACACCTGCCTATATATCTTCTTTGGAGAAATACCTATTTAATTCCTGTGCCTTTTAAAAAATCAGGTTGTTTGTTGTCATGTTCTTGACTTACGAGTTCTTTATACATTCTGGACATTAATCCCTTGTCAGATATATGATTTGCGTATATATTCTCCCATATCGTGGGTTACCTTTTCACTCTGTTGATAGTGTCTTTGATGCATAAAAGTTTTTACTTCTGATGAGTTCAGTTTATCTATTTTTTCTTTGATTGCCTGTGTGCTTGGTGTCGTATCCAAGATATCATTGCCAAATTCAATGTCCTGAAGTTTTTCCCTGTTTTTGTCTAAGAGTTTTATAGTGTTGCTCTTATGTTTAGAGCTTTGATTCATTTTGAGTTAATTCTTGTTTCTTTTCTAGACCTTTGATATATTAATTTTTCTATATGGCATAAGAGTTCAACTTCATTCTTTTGAATGTGGAGATCCAGTTTGCCTCTTCTACCTCTTTTTTTTTTTTTTTTTTTTTTTTAGACTTAGTCTTGCTCTTGTCCACCAGGCTGGAGTGCAATAGCACAATCTCGGCTCACTGCAATCTCCCCCTCCCAGGTTCAAGCAATTCTCTTGCCTCAGCATCCTGAGTAGCTGGGATTACAGGCGCCTACCACCATATCCGGCTAATTTCTGTTTTTTGAGTAGAGACGGGGTTTTACCATGTTGGCCAGACTGGTCTTGAATTCCTGACCTCAGGTGACCCACCCACCTCAGCCTCCCAAAATGCTGGGATTACAGGTGTGAGCCATCGCGCCTGGCCTGTTTTTAGCTTTTTATATTTAATGCATGCTCATTTGGAAACAATTTTGAAGTTACTAATCCATTTTCCCATCATCCATTATTTATTATTTATTTTGCAGCCTGAATAAAAGGCTGGCTAACTGTCCCCAATTATTATTTTATGACAGCTTTATTGAGATGTAATTCACATACCATACAATTTACACATTTAAAATGTACAATTCAGTGGTTCTTAGTGACACTATCAACACAATAATTTTAGAACATTTTCATCACCCCGAAAGAAACCCATATCCTTTATAGCAGTCACCCTTCATTTTCTCCCAACCATTCCAGCCTTAGGCAACCACGAATCTACTTTCTGTCTCTATAGACCTGCCTATTCTGTATATTTCATATGAGGAGTATGCAATATGAGGTGAGTTATTTTTGCTCACTAACACTTCAGACACAAAATGTGTGGGGTTTTTTCCTAATACCAACCAATTATCCAACTCTCCAGACACTAACTGGGTGTCTAACAACTCAATTTAAATATGACACTATCTACACAGAATTAGTATCACACCAAGTTAAGGACTCACTCATACAGGATCATCCCTACTTCAGACACCAATTGCAAGTCTAAGGTTCCCACCTTTACTTCCGACCACCTGGCTATAAATCAGAGGTTCTCGTGAGCCCCTACTCAGGCCCAGTAATTTACTAGGATGTCTCACAAACCTCAGGGAAACACTTTACTTGCTATTACTGGTTTATTATAAAGGATACAAGCCAGGAAGAGACAGGGAAGGGGAACAGAGTTTCTATGTCCTCTCTGGACATACCACCCTCCCAGCACCTCCATGTGTTCACCTGCTTGAAAACTCTTGAAACCCAACATTTGGGGGACTTTATGGAGATTTCATTACTTATCCATGATTGATTAAATCATTGGTCATTGATGATTAACTCAATCTCCTGCCCCTCTCCCCTCCCGGGAGGTTGGGAGTAGGAATGAAACATCCAACCCTCTAATCATGCCTTGTCTTCCGGTAACTATCCCCCATTCTAATGCTATCTAGGAGATATCAGCCACCAGTCATTTCATCAGCCTGTAAAAGACACTCATTACTCCAGAGATTCCAAGAGTTTTAGGAACTTTGTGTCAGAAACTGGAGTCAGAGACCAAATATTTATTGTTTATTATATCACATGTGGTTTTCTGTAACTGGCCTCTTTCACCCAGTGTAATATTTGTCAGGTTCATCCAGGCTGAATGAGGTGGCTCACACTTGTAATCCCAGCACTTTGGGAGGCCGAGGCGGGCAGATCACCTGAAGTCAGGAGTTCAAGACCAGCCTGGCCAACATGGTGAAACCCCATCTACTAAAAATACAAAATTAGCTGGGCATGGTGGCATGTGCCTGTACTCCCAGCAACTTGGGAGGCTGAGGCAGGAGAATTACTTGAACCCAGGAGGCAGAGGTTGCAGTGAGCCGAGATCATGCCATTGCATTCCAGCCTGGGCAACAAGATCAAAACTCTGTCTCAAAAAAAAAGATTCATCCATGCTATAGCATGTAACTCTACTTCATTTCTTTTTAGAGCCAAATTGTTAAAACATGCTCTGAATGAAGAGAACCCCCAAACAGGCTTTGTGTGAGCAACATGGCTGGTTATTTACCTGGGTGTGGGTGGGCCGAGTCTGAAAAGAGTCAGCAGAGGGCTGTGGGATAGGGGTTGGTTTTATAGGTTTGGGGTAGGCAGTAGAAAGTTACAGAAGTTACAGTTCAGGGTGGTTTTTGCAAGCTGGGAGGGGGTCGTAGGGTCTGAAGTCAGGATACAAAGTCCAGTTGCCTTATTGGTTGAGGCGGGAATAAGGAACAATAGAAGAATGTCTCAAAGTTAATTAGGCACTGCAGGGGTTGGTCATTCTTCTCCTTTTGAGGTTTTCCAGTTACTTCAGACTTTCTAGTTCCAGGAACTTATCTGGAGATGTAAATGCAGGTCACAGAGGTTACCATGCAGTCCATGGTGTAGTCAGTCAGCCTAAAAGACCTTACACAATAATATTCCATTGTACGGATATATCATATTTTATCCATTCATCAGTTGATGGATATTTGGGTTGTTTCTACTTTTTGGTTATTATAAATAATGTTGCTATGAACATTTGTGTATGTGTATGGATATATGTTTTCAACTTTTTTAGGAATATGTACCCAGAAGTAAAATTGCTGAGTCAAGTGGCAACTCAATATTTAACCTTTTGAAGAACTGACAGACTATTTCTCAAAATGGCTGCACTATTTTACATCTCCACTAATAGGGTCTGATTTCTCCATATCATCACTAACTCTTGTCATTATCTGTCTTTCTTTCTCTTTTTGAAATGGAGTCTCGCTCTGTCACCCAGGCTGGAGTGCAGTGGTGCAATCTCAGCTCACTGCAACCTCGGCCTCTCGGGTTTACGCCATTCTCATGCCTTAGCCTCTCAACTAGTTGGGATTACAGGCACCGGTCATCACACCTGGCTAATTTTTGTATTTTTAGGAGAGATAGGTTTTTGCCATGTTGGTGAGGCTGGTCTTAAACTCCTGACTTCAGGTGATTCGCCCATCTCTGCCTCCCAATCTGTCTTTTTAATAATATCATCCTATTGGGTGTGAAGGGGTAGCTCCTTGTGGTTTTCTTTCCCGGTGGCTAATGATGTTGAGTATCTTTTTGGGTGTTTATGGGTCATTTATACATCTTCTTTTCTCCAATTTTTTTTTTTTTTTTTTAAATATAGAGTCTGGCTCTGTCACCCAGGCTGGGGATGCAGTGGTGCAATCTCGGCTCACTGCAACCTCTACCCCCTGGGCGTAAGTGATTCTCCTGCCTTAGCCTCCTGAGTAGCTGGGACTGCAGGTACGTGCCACCACACCTGGCTAAATTTTGTATTTTCAGTAGAAAGAGGTTTCACCATCTTGGCTAGGCTGTTCTCAAACTCCTGACCTCAAATGATCCGTCCACCTCAGTCTCCCAAACTGCTGGGATTACAGGCATGAGCCACCATGCCCGGCCTCTCCAGTTATTTTTTAATGTCTTCTTAATCATACCTACCTATTCTATGCTATTTGACTGGCTATTTTTTCAACAGAGCCACAAGTTTCTTTTTTTTATCTTTTACATGTGTGTTAATATCTGATAGGACTACTCCTTGAACTCTGCTTTGCCCAAATTTCCTTTACTTTTTCTGAATTGTCTTGGGTATTCTCTCTTATTAATTTCTTGGGAAGAACTTTAGAAATCAGAACATTGCTGGGCAAGGTGGCTGATGCCTGTAATCCCAGCACTTTGGGAGGCCAAGGCAGGCAGATCATCTGAGGTCGGGAGTTCAAGACCAGTCTGGCCAACACAGTAATACTCCATCTGTACTAAAAATACAAAAAATTAGCTGGGTATGGAGGCACACGCCTGTAATTCCAGCTACTCGGGAGGCTGAGGCAAGAAAATCACTTGAACTCAGGAGGCAGAGGTTGCAATGAGCCAAGATCGCACCACTGTGCTCCAGCCTGGGCAACAGAACAAGATCTGTCTCAAAAACAAAACAAAACAAAACAAATTAGCCGAGCCTGGTGGCACATACCTTTAGGAACAACTACTAGGGAGGCTGAGGTGAGAGGATTGTTTGAGCCCAGGAAATCAAGGCTGTAGTGAGCCACGATTTTGCCATTGCACTCTAGTCTGGGTGACAGAGCAAGACCCTGTCTTTAAGAAAAACAAAAAACAAGAACAGTGACTGGGGCTCTCCCAGGAAACAATGCAGAAGATGCTACACTTTCCAGAAAGCATAAAAATAATTCTCTCTATTTATTTGTTGCCTGGCAACAATACTCTTTGTTTTTATTCACAGAGAAATTTCAGAAATCTTTGCTGATCCGTGTAACTTTGGCAAGGAAGGGGAAAAGTGAAAATAGTTATCTCAACATTCAAAAGTTGATATGGAAGTTTAACCTTTTTCATTTTTACAGCCCCAGGTGCTATTCATGACCCTAAAGGGCAAAAAGCTTATCAAATATAAAGGCAGAATGAATATGATTAGAGAGGAGCCTGCATCAAGGGACTTCAGGATACACGAGGTGAAGGTGTTGCACTTCTGAGGAGATAAAGGTTCAGATTGTGTTTATAAGGCACAGCAGTAGGGCTCAGGCTAAATTTTCTTTTATTGTCCATCCTGATTAGTCTCTGCGGTACACAGTATTTTTGTTTCACAATTCCTTCTTCTTTCCCCAAGCTTGCTGTGGTTTACTATATCTAAAATATGCTTCTCCACCTAATTGATGTTGGGTGTGGGTGGACGTATCATATCCTATATCTGACCAGAGACTTTATATGAGCTTGTGAAATTTGCATGGCCTCCTGCATTTCTCCCTTTTACTTTAAGGAGAGAATGGTCCAAGTAGCCATTGCCCGCTCAGCCTGGGTCCTGGAATGAGAAACACATAGAAAAGACCCAAACCTAAGACAAGTGAGCCTGGCCAACCCCCAGGCAGCGCACAGACCAGTTCTTATGAATCACTGACATTTGGGAGTTGTCTGTTATGCAACATTATTGAAGCAAATCCTGACTAATACAATCATTGAGAAACTAATTGTTCTCATCAGTGTCTATAGTAAGAGTGAACAATAGAACACAGGGATCAAACGCAGACCAAAATGTGCGTAATGGGTTCCAATCAGCTGTTCCCAATTTCCAAGGCATCAGTTAGATGGAGCAAAGTCTATGTAAGAGACCAACTGGCTTGTCTTGAGGATGCTGAAGATGTTCTTAGAAGGGAAATGTGTGGGAGCTTTTAAAAGTCTGTGTTTATATACTAGAGACAAATATTCCAGAAATATTATTGGTGAGAAAATCAAATTACAAAATGACTTGGATGGACACTCTCAGAAAAACATGCAATTGAGCAGTTTCAGAATTTCTATATAGGTGGGCTGGATGTGTACATAACAATCTGATTGGGGCCGGGCGCGGTGGCTCAAGCCTGTAATCCCAGCACTTTGGGAGGCCGAGGCGGGTGGATCACGAGGTCAAGAGATCGAGACCATCCTGGTCAACATGGTGAAACCCCATCTCTACTAAAAATGCAAAAAATTAGCTGGGCATGGTGGTGCGTGCCTGTAATCCCAGCTACTCAGGAGGCTGAGGAAGGAGAATTGCCTGAACCCAGGAGGCGGAGGTTGCGGTGAGCCGAGATCACGCCATTGCACTCCAGCCTGGGTAACAAGAGCGAAACTCCGTCTCAAAAAAAAAAAAAAAAAAAAAAAAAAAATCTGATTGGAAGGGAGTTGGGGCAAACAAGAAGACTTGACCTTATAATTGCATAGCACCTTAATATGATTGAAAAATCTCCCAGTTGGCTATATCAAGTAATTGGTTGGAGTAAAGCTGATGAAGATTCTGTGGGAACTCTAAAACCCCACACTCACTCATATTCCCTGGCTGAGACAGTGCCACATTAAGCCTATCTATAAATATGTCAAGAGGGGACATAGAAATGTACATATCAAAATGTTAATGGAAATTAGAAGTGAAAAGTGAAATCTGGGGGAATCTTACCCTCTTCTTTGTACTTAGCTGTAACATTGGAATCTTTTGCACTGAACATGCATCGTTTCCCCCAAAATAATGAAGCTATTTTCTACAGAGAAAAGGAATTCTACTGATCTCCACTTTTTCCCTCATCTCAATTTAATCAGCTAAATGATGCCTTAAAATCCCTAAATTTTAGTTTTCCCTATTATGTTTTTTATTTTTATTTTTTTTTGAGATGGAGTCTCAGCCTTTTGCCCAGGCTGGAGTACTGTGGCGAGATCTCAGCTCACTGCAACCCCCGCCTCCCGGGTTCAAGCGATTCTTCTGCCTCAGCCTCCCCAGTAGCTGGGACTACAGGCGCCTGCCACCACACCCGACTAATTTTTTTGTATTTTTAGTAGAGACAGGGTTTCACTATATTGGCCAGATTGGTCTTGAACTCCTGACCTCAGGTGATCCAGCAGCCTCAGTCTCCCAAAGTGCTGAGATTACAGGCCTGAGCCACTGCGCGCGGCCAAGTTATGCTTTTGTAAGACAAACTGACATTTATAAAGGAAATCTCCATTTTTAAGGGTGTCTTTCTTTCTGCACCAGAAAGAGAAGGATAACTAAATCACTAGAGACTCTCATCAATGGAGAAATAATTGACTTAAAATGTCATAACAGGCAGGGTGTGGTGGCTCATGCCTATAATCCCAGCACTTTGGGAGGCCAAGGTGGGCTAATGGCTTGAGCCTAGGAGTTCAAGACCTGCCTGGGCAACATGGCAAAACCCCATTTCACAAAAAATACAAAACTCAGCCGGGCATGGTGGTGCACGCCTATAGTCCCAGATACTTGGAAGGCTGAGGCGGGAGGATCACCTGAGCCCAGGAGGTCAAGGCTCTAGTGAGCTGATAGAGCCATTGCACTCCAGCGTGGGCAATAGAGTGAGACCCTGTCTTAAAAAGAAAAGTCATAACAAACCTTGCCCTTATTAAGATGCTTTTCTTGGTCATCTCTTCCTAACCAGGCTTTCCCCATATCCTTCTTCCTTTGTCTCAGGAAACATGATATTTAAGCCTGAACTCTAAGACAGCTTTTTGAGATCTACTCTAGAGATTTACTCCTTTCTCTGGGTATCTCTCATATGTACAGGAGATATGCTGCTATTAAACTTCTGTTTGCACCAGGCGCAGTGGCTCACACCCGTAATCTCAGCACTTTGGGAGGCTGAGGTGAGCAGATCACTTGAGGTCAGGAGTTCAAGACCAGCCTGGCTAATGTGGTGAAACCCCATCTCTGCTAAAAATACCAAAATTAGCCAGGCCTGATGGTGGATGCCTGTAATCCCAGCTACTTGGTAGGCTGAGGCAGGAGCTTGAACCCGGGAGGCAGAGGTTGCAGTGAGCCGAGATCGAGCCATTACACTCCAGGCTGGGTGGCAGAGCAAGACCCTGTCTAAAAAAAAAAAAAAAAAAAAAAAAAAAAAACTTGTTTGCTTTTCTTTTGTTAGTAACGAGTAATTAATATGACTCTTTTTACAAATGAGGATACTAAAGTATCATAGTAATACAAATAATGAAAGCTCACACCACTTGTTCCTGGCAGTGAGATTTAAATGCAGGCATTGGGTGCTGTGGCCACTCCCTTAACCATTCTTCTAGAGCTAGTGTTCTCCTGCCTCCGCTCCTGTCCCTTCCAGGACCCAGCCCTCTGAGGCAGCTCAGGAGGGTGGTCATGTCCTCAGGCCTTTTTAATTGGTAACACCTGGAGCTACAAATTCCTTCACGGCCGGAAAGGGATGAGGCTATATTGGTAGAATTAATGGGCAGTGGTAAGATTTTAAGCTTGTGCACTCAGCCTTGCAGTGTCTTAATCTTTCTTCTAAAAACATTGTCACTACGATAACACCAGCCCAATTAAAACTGCTCAATGTAGGCTGGGCCCAGTGGCTCATGCCTATAATTCCAGCAATTAGGGAGGTGGAGGTGGGCAGATCGCTTGAGCTCAGGAGATCAAGATCAGCCTGGGCATCATAGTGAGACACCGTCTCTACTAAAAATACAAAAAAATAGGCAGGGTAGTGCACACCTGTAGTTCTAGCTCTCAGGAGGCTGAGGTGGGAGGAGCACTTGAGCACAGGGGCAGAGGTTACAGTGAGCTGAAATCATACCACTGCACTCCAGCCTGCAGGACAGAGTGAGATCCTGTCTCCAAAAAAAAAAAAAAAAAAAAAAACCTGCTCATTGATAACAATAATGATAACAAACATTGCAGAGTACTTAGTAGGTGCCTATTCCACAGCAGTTGCTTCACATATCTCATTTAATTTGCTAAACAATAAGTTGAGTACTACTATTAACCCCCCCACCATGTTTCAGATGAGGAAACTAAGGCTTACAATGCTTAAGTTAGGGTCACATGTAGCCAGGAAGCATTGCTGCTAAAATATCAATCAAAGGAGCCCAATCACTTCCTTCTATAGCATTTTATTTCCAGAATGTCTCCTAAACCACCAGCTTTTGTGTAAATCTGCGCACACCATCACCCCGACTACAATAAAAAGAAATCAAATAATAAGCTTAATAAAGGCATTGAAAACATTATTTTACATTTCCAAACCTGTATTTGTTCCAGCCTATGTTTGAGTGGGAAGGAGGAAATTCTGTGAACCTCCTCATTAGTCAATCCTCCCCCACCAGACTGATTCAGCCCCATAAACAATGGATATAATTATACTGAACAATGGTGTGTTCATTTCTGTGTCTAGACATAGAGTTTACATTTGAAAACAAAAGAGAACAGAAAAGAGAAGGCACTCTACTGGTTTGATCGTTGGTTTGCTTTGAAAGAGTCTTACTCCGTCTCCCAGGCTGGGGTGCAGTGGCAGAATCTTGGCTCACTGCAACCTCCGCCTCCCGGGTTCAAGCAATTCTCCCACCTCAGCCTCCTGAGTAGCTGGGATCACAGGTGCCTGCCACCATGTCAGGTTAATTTTTGTATTTTTAGTAGAGACAGAGTTTTGCCATGTTGACCAGGCTGGTCTTGATCTTCCAACCTCAGGTGATCTTCCTGTGTCAACCTCCCAAAGTGCTGAGATTACAGGTGTGAGCCACAGCACCTGGCCCCTACTGTTTTTTAATTATTTGTAGCAAACCTTTTCTTAGTCTGAATGCGTCCCTTTTGATTAGGACATTCAGAGTATCAGGAATTTTCTTGAAAAAAATTCTTTTGTAAAATTAGCAGTGTTAATTTAGGAGCAAAACACAAATACATTTAAAAAGTCTCTAGTCTGAGTAGAAACAAGTCATTTTAAACCATAGAGGATTAGAACATCATAAATGAGTGAAAGTTTGATGAAGAATAAGTTATTTTCATAGTATCAAAGTATCTTCCCACAAATTACATGTTAATTATAAAAAGAAAAATAGTACCTTGACGGTGGCAAGACCTGGACAAACTTCACCAAATGATCCAAGTTAATGTCATCACTATTGGGACAAACTGACATCAGGAAAACTGACGTTATGTGTCTCCAGAAATGATACACTAAGAACGGCACATCATTTCTGCTCAAAAATGCATAATCTGAATCTAACCATGAAGAAATTTCAGGTAAGTTCAAATCGAGGAATATTGTACAAAATAACCAGCCTGTGTTCTTTGGTGATGTCAGTGTCATAAACCACAAACAAAAACTGAAGAATTATTTTCAGATTAAAGAAGAAGAAAGTACAATTCAATGGGTTTCGGTATATTTACAGAGTTGTGCAGTCATCACCACTATCGAATTCCAGAAGATTTTCATCACCCCCCAAAAATGCCCATTCCTATTAGCAGTCTTCCCCAGAACCCCTGGCCATCACTGATCTTTCTGTGTCTATAGATTTGCCTATTTTGGGAGTTTCTTTTTTTTTTTTGAGACGGGGTTTCTCTCTTGTTACCCAGTCTGGAGTGCAATGGCGCAATCTCGGTTCAACGCAGCCTCTGCCTCCTGGGTTCAAGCAATTCTCCTGCCTCAGCCTCCCGAGTAGCTGGGACTACAGGCGTGCGCCACCATGCCCAGCTAATTTTTGTATTTTTAGTAGAGACGGGGTTTCACCTTGTTGACCAGAATGGTCTTGATCTCTTGACCTCGTGATCCACCCGCCTTGGCCTCCCAAAGTGCTGGGATTATAGGCTTGAGCCACCGCGCCCGGCCTTGGGTGTTTCTTATAAACAGAATCACAGTATGAGGCCTTTGCAGACTGGCTTCTATCACTTAACATGTTTTAAAGGCTAATCCATTTGTCATGTGTATCAGTACTTCATTCCTTTTTATGGCTGAATACCATCACGTTGTATGGATATATCACATTTTGTGTATCTGTCATTTGTTGATGAACATTTGGGTTGTTTTCACCTTTTGGCTACTATGAATAATGTTGCTATGAATATTTATGTATAAGTATTTAGGCGACTTTTTTGTTCGTTTGTTTGAGACAATCTCACTCTGTCGCTCAAGTTGGAGTGCAGTGGTGCGTACGATCTTGGCTCACTGCAACCTCCACCTTCCAGGTTCAAGTGATTCTCCTGCCTCAGCCTCCCAAGTAACTGGTATTACAGGCATGCGCCACCACGCCTGGCTAATTTTTTGCGTTTTCAGTAGAGACGGTTTTACCATGTTGGCCAGGCTAGTCTCTAACTCCTGGCCTCAAGAGATCCGCCTGCTTCAACATCCCAAAGTGCTTGGATTAGAGGTGTGAGCCACCACACCCAGCCTTGAACATATGTTTAGGTTTTTTATGAACTTCCAAACTGCTAACAAAAGTGGTTGTACTGTTTTACATTTTGACCAGGAAATATGTGAGGGTTGCAATTTCTCCACATCTTTGACAACACTTGTTATTGTCCATCTTTTTTGTTTTAGCCATTCTAGTGAGTATGAGGCAGTATCTCATTGCGACTTTGATTTGCATTTCTCTAACAATTAATAGCGTTAAATATCTTTTCATGTGCTTTATGGCCACTTGTATGTCTTCAGGGAAATGTCTGTTTAGATTCTTTGTCAATTTTTAAATTGGGCTATCTTTATATTACAGAGTTGTAAGAGTTTTTAAGTATATTCTAGATACTAGACCCTATCAGATATATGATATTCCAAATGTTTTCTCCCATTTTGTGGGTGGTCTTTTCATTTTCTTTATAGTGTCCTTTGATGTTCAAAAGTATTTAATTTTGAGGAAGTCCATTTTATCTATTTTTCTCTTTGGTTGCTGGGCTTAGTATTACATATAAGAAACTATGGCATGATCCAAGGTTACAAAATTTTATGCCTATTTTCTTCTAAGAATTTTATAGTTTTCACTTCTTGGGATTTTGAAAGCAAACTTACTACATTTGGGTGTGCTGCTCCAACCCACTTAGCATAAAGGTACCAATTCTGAGTGATGTCCCAAAGCAATAAAAGCCTCTGCAGCAAATCCAGGCTGTGACACAAGCCACTGTGCCACTTGGGCCTTTGGACACATAACACTTGAATGTTCTTTGGTTAAAAAAAAATTTTTAAGGCACTAGACAAAGCCACTGGTGAGACCCAGGAGGAGAATCTTAGCACAGATGTGTATAATTCTGGAGCAAAGTCATTCTGTCTTTTGCTGTTAATTATTCTCCTTTTAAGAAGTCGTTTCTGATTTACTATTAAGCCCTGTTAGAGACTGAATGCTTGACTATGGCAAGTCAAGCATAGCCATGTGCTTTATAATGATTTTTTAATCAATCATGAACCACATGTACAACAATAGTCCCATAAGATTACAATACAGCTTAAAAATTCCTATTGCAAGGTTGGGCACGGTGGCTCATGCCTGTAATCCCAGCACTTTGGGAGGCCAAGGCAGGAGGATCACTTAAGGCCAGGAGTTTGAGACCAGCCTGGGCAACACAGTAAGACCCTGTCTCTACAAAAGTAAAAATTTATGGCTGGGTACAGTGGCTCACACCTGTAATCCCAGCACTTTGGGAGGCTGAGGTAGGTGGATCATGAGGTCAGAAGTTCGAGACCAGCCTGACCAAGATGTTGAAACCCTGTCTCTACTAAAAAATACAAAAATTAGCCGGATGCAGCAGCGGATGCCTGTAATCCCAGCTACTAGAGAGGGTGAGGCAGGAGAATTGCTTGAACTTGGGAGGTGGAGGTTGCAGTGAGCCAATATCACACCACTGCACTCTAGCCATGTGAAGATGTGCCTGCTTCCCCTTCGCCTTCTGCAGTGATTGTAAGTTTCCTGAGGCCTCTCCAGAAGCAGAAGCATGTACAGCCTGCAGAACTGTGATTAGAGTCTATTCAATCATTAAATCTCTTTGTTTTTTTTTTTTTTTTTTTTTGAGACAGAGTTTCCTCTTGTCACCCAGGCTGGAGTGCAATGGCACTATCTTGACTAACTGCAACCTCCACCTCCCAGGTTCAAGCAATTCTCCTGCCTCAGCCACCTGAAGTAGCTGGGATTACAGGCACCCACCACGACGTCCCACTATTTTTTTGTATTTTTAGTTGAGATGAGGTTTCACCACGTTGGCCAAGCTGGTCTTGAACTCCTAACCTCAGGTGATCCACCTGTCTCGGCCTCCAAAAGTGCTGGGATTACAGGCGTGGGCCACCATGCCCAGCTGTCTTTTTTTTTTTTTTTTTGAGACAGAGTCACTCTGTCACCCAGGTTGAAATGCTGTAGTGCAGTCTTGGCTCACTGCAACCTCCACTTTCCGGGTTCAAGCAATTCTCCTGACTCAGCCTCCCTAGTAGCTGGGACTACAGACACCTGCCACCATGCCTGGCTAATTTTTGTATTTTTAGTAGAGATGGGGTTTTGCCATGATGGCCAGGCTGGTCTTGAACTCCTGATCTCAAGTGATCCACCTGCCTCAGCCTCCCAAAGGGCTGGGATTACAGGCACGAGCCACCATACCTGGCCTCAGGTATGTCTTTCTAGCAGTGTGAGAATGGACTAATACACCTGCCAACCCATGAGGGGAGGCATGTGCAGCAATCCATCATCAGATGGTGGTGGTATATATGATACTAAAATGAAGCGTGCCTAGAAGGCATAAGTCAGTCATACAGGCACATGGCTCTGACTTGTTCAATACCTACTCCTTTGACACCTACTCTTGCAGCACCGCTGCCTCTCCATCAATCCACATTCATCGTCTTGTGTAGACTCTCCTGTGACCAGCTTTGCCAAAAAACTCACACCTGAGCTTACAGATACGTCTGTATATGCTTGGGGTGCTCATTTCTCTTGGGTTGATCCCTGTTTCTAGACCTTTCCAAAGGGGAGATCTAGGAAATGTAGAGAGAAGAAAAAGACCAACAACCTCATAGAAAAATGGACTAGAGATTTTAAAAGACACTTCACGAGAAAAAAGAAAATGCGATGTCCTTTAACCATATGAAAAGATGCTCAACCTTGTTCATAAGAGAAAATTAAACTGATTCTGACAATTTCTCATCTCCCACACTGACAAAATCTAAAAGTTTAACAACATGCTCTCTTGGCAAGTTTATGCAGATACAGACACTCAAACGTTCCCGGAGAAATGCAAACTAGTAAAGCCCATGTGGAGGAATCTGTCTGTATCTAGCACAGTTACATATGAACTCATTTTTTCACCCAGGAATCTTATCTCTAGGACTCTATCTTAGAATGCCCTGACAAAAATATGGAAAGGTGTAGGCACATAGCTACTCATTGCAGCACAAAAGATTGTGAAAACTATACAGTATCTATAACACAAAACAGAATAGAGTGCTATGCAGCTATAAAAAGGAATAAGGAAGATTTTTATGAGAGTTATGAAACGATGCCTAAGATAAATTGTTTTTTGTTTTGTTTTTCTTTCGAGATGGAGTTTTGCCCTTTCACCCAGGCTGGAGTAAAGTGGCCCGATCTCAGCTAACTGCAACCTCTGCCCCCTGAGTTCAAGCGATTCTCAGCCTCCCCAGCAGCTGCGATTATAGGCACCCGTCACCAGGCCTGGCTAATTTTTGTATTTTTAGTAGATAGGGTTTTGCTACGTTGACCACGCTGGTCTCAAACTCCTGACCTCAGGTGATCCACCTGTCTCGGCCTCCCAAAGTGCTAGGATTACAGGCATGAGCCACTGCGCCTGTCAGATATACACAAAAAAGACCCGTGGGAAAAAAAGTGTATAGAATGCACAACATTAAATCTATGCAGATAGAAGGGCTCAAATATGCATGTACATGTGTATATGTATATATGTATGTAACAATATATGGTCAAATCTAGAAAAACTCTAGGCTTTCTGCTTTGAGTCCTGGAACTAATGAGAAAGAGCAGCTCTCTGCTGAAGATGCCTTGCTACTAGCATGGTAACTTGAAGTTGTGGGTGTTCGTGTTGCCACTATGAGAGAAGAGATTACCTAAGAAGAAAGCCAACAGGGGGAAAGGGACAGGTAAACAATGAAGAGGAATTCTCAACATCATTTGAGCAACTGAGTCTGGTCAGCTCCACCCCTGCACCTTTTAACCATGTGAGTCAATAAATTCCAATTTGCATTGCAACCATAAGAATCCTGAATGATAGTGTGTCTGAAAGAATACACTGAGTTTCTGCAGTGTGAATACAGAATATCAGACAAGTCTTGGGCGCCTCTTCAAATCCTCTTCCAGAGGTGAGCTGGATCTGGCTTCCACCAGCTTATAAGAGTTCATTGTGCACATCCCTTACCCCTTCAATCCAGTGACATCACATTGGCTGTTTGAAATCGACTACAGTGGGAATATGCTTGTGAAGGAAATTGGCAAATGCTGCAGATCAGGGCTTCCTCCCCATCCCTGGAGGCTGGTTGGGAAGCACTTGCTCACACACTCACACACTACTGTCTTGGATTCTTTTTGTTTAAGCCACTGCTGCAGTGACCACTTACAGGTTTCAGCCAATATCTCACCAAGCCTTGCATCTCCTGCCCTGACCCTCTGTAAACTAATTCAGCACGTGCATGGAGCAACTTCTGATTAGCAGGGGCAGGAACTGATCAATAAATGTTTCCCCTTTCATCCTAAGTTGGACAAATTTGCTGGGTTTTTTTGTTTGTTTTGTTTTGTTTTGTTGTTGTTGTTTTTTTGAGACAAGATTTCACTCTGTTGCACAGGCTGGAGTAGAGTGAGGCACCATCACTGCTCACGGCTTCACTGCAGCTTCAATTCCCGGGGCTCAAGCGATCCTCTCACCTCAGCCTTCCAAGTACTGGAACTACAGGAATGTACCACCATGCCAGACTAATTTTTAAATTTTTTGTAGAAACAGGGTCTGGCTATGTTGCCCTGGCTGACCTTCAACTCCTGGCCTCAAGCAATCCTCCCGCCTCACCTCAGCTGGAAAATCACACTGCAAAAAGACACTGAGTTTCTGCAGTGTGTATACACATTACTATCTACAGATAAATCTAAGGTTTATGATCAGAGAACCAGATATATAAGCAGTCAGTAATGCTGAGATGAATTTACAAGCCAATGTAAAATTGGCTTATTCCTTGCGGAGAGAAGGAATTCACTTGTATTACCACCTATTAAAATTTATTTCTCCATGGGCTGTGACTCTTTCTATTGGCCTATTGCTTTTCATTTTCTAGTCTTATCCACTAGCCAGCCTCCTTCTGACCTGGAGCCACGGTGACAGTCTTGTTTGGTGATTTCTCCACATAGTTAACTTCAACCCCTATCTTTTATTTGCCAAATTCTGAATAAAGTCAGAGGCTTATATAGCTTCTGCAGTGTATATACAAAATACTATGTACAGATAAATCTGAAGTTTATGATCAGAGGACAAGATTTGTTTTGTTGCAGGGCGCGGTGGCTCACGCCTGTAATCCCAGCACTTTGGGAGGTCGAGGCGGGTGGATCACGAGGTCAAGAGATCGAGACCATCCTGGTCAACACGGTGAAACCCCGTCTCTACTAAAACTACAAAAAATTAGCTGGGCATGGTGGCGCGTGCCTGTAATCCCAGCTACTCAGGAGGCTGAGGAAGGAGAATTGCCTGAACCCAGGAGGCGGAGGTTGCGGTG
>NW_022436944.1:52342350-52382775 GCF_009761245.1 Sapajus apella
AGGCGTGAGCCACCATGCCCTGCCAAAATTTGTTGCTAATTTCACAAACCAAAAGTAGATTAATATTAAGTATTTTTGTGCACCTTGTTGGTTTCTCACCTGTTTTCTCTCAAAAGCGTTAAATAGAATACAAACCAGCAGTAACTCCCACATTAGTTACCAGGGTTCTGCTCTCTCTCACTAAAGGTAACAAGACTGTTAATCCCTTTCTCCCAACCACTATTTTTAAAAATCCTCTGTACTATATAATATTTTGCCAGGGCTAAACCCTCCACAGAAGACAGATGTAAGGTACAGAGACCTTGACAGATACTTCAGGCTGATAGGGCTTTTCAGTCAAGAACGGTAGATGTTATTTCCATATCTTGGCAAATGTGAATAATGCTGCAATGCCCATGGAAGATATCTCTTCAATGTACAGATTTTCTTTTATTTTTATTTATTCATTTGTTTCTGTGTATGTTTATTTTTTGAGACAGAGTCTCATTCTGTCACCCAGGCTGGAGTACAATGGTATGATCATGGCTCACTGCAACCTCCACCTCCCAGATTCAAGTGATTCTCCCTTCTTATCCTCCCGAGTAGCTGGGATTACAAGTACACACCACCACACCTGGCTAATTTTCTTTTTCTTTTTTTTTTTTTTTTTTGTAGAGACAGGGTTTTGCTATGTTGCCCAGGCTGGTCTCAAACTCCTGGGCTCGAGCAATCCACCCACCTTGGTCTCCCAAGTGCTAGGATTACTGGTTTGGGCCACTGCGCCCAGCAATATACAGATTTCAATTCATTTGCTTTATTTTTATTCTTATTTTTTTGAGACGGAATCTCACTCTGTTGCCCAGGCTAGAGTGGAGTGGCATGATCTCAGCTCATTGCAACCTCTGCCTCCTAGATTCAAGCGATTCTCCTGCCTCAGCCTCCCAAGTGGCTGGGATTACAGGCACCTGCCACATGCCTGGCTAATTTTTGTATTTTTAGTAGAGGCAGGTTTTCACCATGTTACCCAGGCTGGTCTTCAAACTCTTAACCTCAAGTGATCTGCTGCCTCGGCTTCCCAAAGTGCTGAGGTTGTAGGCGTGAGCCACCATGCTTGGCCAATTCCTTTGGATGTATACCCAGTGGTGAGATTGTGGGATCATATGATCATCCCATTTTTAGTTTTTTGAGGAACCTCCATACCGATTTCCAGTGTGGCTGTACTAATTTACATTCTCACCAACAACATACAAGGGTTCCCTTTTGCTCCACCACTTGTTATTTACTTATTTATTTTTTTAGGTGGGCTCTCCTTCTTTCACTCAGGCTGGAGTGCAGTGGCACAACCATATCTCACTGCAACCAAAACCTCCTGAGCTCAAGGGATCCTCCTGCCTCAGCCTTCTGAGTAGCTGGGACCATGGGCCCACGACACTGCACCTAGCTAATTTTTAAATTTTTGTAGAGATGAAGTGTCACTCTGTTGCCTAGGTCTTGAACTCCTGGTCTCAAGCGATCCTCCCACCTCAGCCCACCAAAGTGCTGGGATTACAGGCTGAGCTACTGACCCTGCCCTCGTTTGTCTTTCTGATAATAGCCATTCTCACAGGTATGGGCTGATATCTTCTTATGGTTTTGCAGCCATAAAAAAGAATGAGTTCGTGTCCTTTGCAGGGACATGGATGAAGCTAGAAACCATCATTCTCAGCAAACTAACACAGGAACAGAAAACCAAACACCACATGGTCTCTTTCATAAGTGGGAGTTGAACAATGAGAACACATGGACACAGGGAGGAGAACATCACACACCAGAGCCTGCCAGGAGATGTGGGGGTAGGGGAGGAAGAGGATTAGGACAAATAGCACACAGGGCTTACAGCCTAGATGACAGGTTGATAGGTGCAGCAAACCACCATGGCACATGGATACCTATGTAACAAACCTGCACGCTCTGCACTTGTATCTCAGAACTTAAAGTACAATAAAATAAAAATTAAAAAAATAGGCCAGGCATGGTGGCACACAACTATAATCCCTGCACTTTGGGAGGCCAAGGCGGGTGGATCACCTGAGGTCAGGAGTTGATGACCAGTCTGACTAACATGGTGAAACCCCATCTCCACTAAATGCAAAAAAAGTTAGCCAGGCATAGTGGCACTTGCCGTAATCCTAGCTGCTTGGGAGGCTGAGACAGAAGAATCCCTGGTACGTGGGAGGCAGAGGTTGCAGTGAGCCAAGGTCTTGCCATTGCACTCCAGCCTGGGCAAAAAGAGCAACACTCTGTCTCAAAAAAATAATAATACAGCCGGGCGCGGTAACTCATGACTATAATCCCAGCACTTTGGGATGCCAAGGCGGGTGGATCACGAGGTCCAGAGATCGAGACCATCTTGGTCAACATGGTGAAACCCCGTCTCTTCTAAAAATACAAAAATTAGCTGGGCAAAGTGGCGCGCACCTGTAGTCCCAGCTACTCAGGAGGCTGAGGCAGGAGAATTGCTTGAACCCAGGAGGTGGAGGTTGCAGTGAGCCAAGATCGCGTCATTGCACTCCAGCCTGGGTAACAAGAGTGAAACTCCGTCTCAAAATTAATAGTAATAATAATAATAATTAATAAATAAATATAAAAATAAAAAAAGAAAACGGTGAGATATATACACAATGAAATACTATTCGGTCCCCCGAAAAAGAAAAGAAAATTTTGTCATTTGTGGCAACTTGGATGAACCTGGGGGACATTGTGCTAAGTGCAATAAGCCAGGAACAGAAGGACAAATACCCAATGATCTCACTTGCAGGTGTAACTAATAGAAGTAGAGAGTAGAATGGTGATTTTCCCGGAGCTGCAGAGAGGGAGAGGAGGGAGAAGGAAGAACTGTTCATCAAAGGTCACAAAGTTTCAATGTGGCGAGAAGAGTAAGTTCTAGTGAGCTACCCCACGGCATGGTGACTATACTTAATAATAGTGGATTATATCTTTCAAAACTGCTCAATGAGATTTGCAGTGCTTTTTTGTTTTGTTTTGTTTTTTGAGATGAGTTTCCCTCTTGTTGCCCCGACTGGAATGCAATGGTGCAATTTCAGCTCACTGCAACCTCTGCCTCCAGGGCTCAAGTGATTCTCCTGCCTCAGCCTCCCAAGTAGCTGGGATTAAAGGCATGCACTACCACGCCTGGCTAATTTTGTATTTTGAGTAGAGACAGAGTTTCTCCATGTTGGTCAGGCTGGTCTCGAACTCCTGACCTCAGGTGATCTGCCTGCCTTGGCCTCCCGAAGTTCTGGTATTACAGGTGTGAGCCACCGCGCCTGGTCTTCAGTGTTTTTATCACAAAGAAATAAGTATTCGAGTTGATTGATATGTTAATTAGCCTGATTTAATCATTCTACAATGTATTCATGTATCATAACATCATGCTTTACTCCATAAATATATACAATTATTATCTGTCAATTAAAAATGAAATATGGCCAGGCGTGGTGGCTCATGCCTGTAATCCCAGAACTTCGGGAGGCCAAGGCAGGCAGGTTGCTTGAGTTCAGGAGTTTGAGACCAGCCAGGCAACATGGTGAAACCCTGTCTCTAAAAAACAAACAAAAATTAGCTGGACATGGAGGTACATTCTTGCAATCCTAGCTAGAGGGTGGATGAAATGGAAGGATCACTTGAGCCTGGCAGCCCTAGGTTGCAGAGAGCTGTGAGCATGCCATTGGACTCCAACCTAAGCGACAGAGTGAGACCCTGACTCAAAAACATAATAAAATGAAATAAATCAGGAGGGACATGAAATTACCATGAAAGGAAGTGAGATAACAAGACTTACCAGTCTACAAGTGCTCTGGGACAAGATGTAGGGACAGCTGAGTGGGATTTCCCAGCACTTCCTGCAATTGAGCAAGGTCAAACTGCTTGCAAGGTTAATGAAATATGGCTAGTCACCAAAGGAAGTTAAACAGGAGTAAAGATCCAATACAAAGTTACCTGCAGGATGAGATACCTAGGTTTATTTCCATTGCATTATTTGCTATAAATAGAGAGGCCTTGGCCTCCTTGTGCCTCCCTGAGGAAGAGAATTATTGTGGACCTACTGTTCTTCCTTCAGTTTTATTGATAAATGAAAGGGCAAAGGTGGCCAGGTGCAGTGACTCACACCTGTAATCCCAGCACTTTTGGAGGCCAAGGCAGGTAGATCATGAGTCCAGACTGACCAACATGGTGAAACCCCATCTCTACAAAATATGCAAAAATTAGCTGGGCATGGTGGTGGGCGCCTGTAATCCCAGCTACTCAGGAGGCTGAGGTAGAATTGCTTGAACCCAGGATACAGAGACCAGTGAGCTGAGATCGTGCCACTGCACTCCAGCCTGGGTGACAGAGCAAGACTCTGTCTTGGGGGGAAAAAAGAAAAAAAGGGCAAAGGTGGAAGGCAGACCCAGAGTTGGTAAAATTCTCAGACTGAACCAGCTGAACTGAGGAGAAGAAACAAAAGATGGTATGCATAGGGATATCTGGTAGTCCAGACAGAAATAAGGCAGAGAAGAGACATTTCTACGGAAAGACAGTGGCTGATCCATCACAGACACAACAAATACAGGTCGAGTGGAAGAACACAGACCCCCAGTCAGTCTCACTATGTGGTTATTTATGTATGTAATTCAGCTCAGTTCTTTACTTTCGTACTGGAACTGGACCGAAAAGGTTTAAACCTGACGCTTTGAGGAAGACATTATCAGACACTCTCATAAAGAGACCTGTTTTAAAATGCCTACCCCGGCTGTAAGATAACTTGTGATATGGTACCACCTAGTGGTCAATGGCAAACACATGTTTTCAAGTTAGGCATGTACAGAGGCACAAAGGTATTCGATATACAGGTAAAATTCATGTCCACAAGGATCACTGTCCTTTATATAACCAGACAATCAGTGTTTTGAAAACCATTGTTTTTCATATATATTTTCACCTTTTAAATTGTTTTCTCTACCTTTTCCTTCATGGTAGTTAGTATTCCATCATATGGAGTTACTTAGCCACTCTTTCACAATGATCATGTGAGAAATTTTCCAATATTTTGCTCTGTCAGATAATATTACAACTATCATCTTTTTACATGTAACTTGTCTTCCTCTGCATGATAACTGTGCAGACACATGTCAATAGAGGGTTCTGGCTGGGCGCGATGGCTCACGCCTGTAATCCCAGCACTTTGGGAGTCCGAGGCAGGCGGATCACTTGAGGTCAGGAGCTCGAGACCAGCCTGGCCAACATGGTGAAAGCCCATCTCTACTAAAAATACGAAAATTAGTCGGGTGTGGTGGTGCTTGACTGTAGTTCCAGCTACTCAGGACGAGGCAAGACAATCACTTGACCCCAGGAGGCGGAGATTGCCATGAGCTGACATCTCACCACTGTACACCAGAGTGACTGTCCCCCAAAAAAGTGGGGGAAGAATATATATGAAAAACAACAGTTTTCAAAACATTTTGACTATGAGGTTATAAAGGACAGTTATCCTTGTGGACAGAAAACAAATACGGCCCTTTAACGTGGCTTATATAGCCAGGCAGTCTGGCTTCTCCCTGCCTCATGGGTCTCCTTCTTGTCCCTTGCTCTCTCTGCTCAAGCCACACTAAAGATGTGTTCATCCCTCACAGTCACCAAAATTCCTCTCCCCACAGGGCTTTGCACCTGCTTTTCCCTTCACCTTGTTAACTTCCTTTTTTTTTTTTTTTTTTTTTTTGAGACAGCGTCTCCCTCTGTCATCCAGGCTGCAGTGCAGTGGCACAATCTCGGCTCACTGCAACTTCCACCTCCCAGTTTCGAGTGATTTTCCCACGTCATCCTCCCAAGTAGCTAGAGTTACAGGCGCCCGCCACTATGCCCAGCTAATTTTTGTATTTTTAGTAGAGATGAAGTTTCACCATGTTAGCCAGACTGGTTTCAAACTCCTGACCTCAGGTGATCCACCCACCTCGGCCTCCCAAAGTGCTGGGATTGGAGGCACGAGCCGCCGCACCCAGCCAGCACCTTGTTGACTTCTACCCATCCTTCAGATCTCAGCTTCCTCAGGCTCTCCCTGACCTCCTGACCAGGTCCAGGTCACATCCTTCAAATATGTACTCTCAAAACTATATTTTATGTTCCTTCTACCTCTCATTCATCATAACAACAAACTAAATGTGTATGTGTGTGTATATATATATACATATATATATTCAAATGCATACACACACACACATATGACTTTTCATTAATGTTTGTAGCCTCATTGTTCTGTGTTTATTTTCATTCTCTATTGAATCAACTTCCAGCATAATACATTCCTAGCTAGTTGATAAATAGGCAAATCAGTGAATGCAACTCTGATTTGAAGTGACTTGCAAAATAGTTAACAACTAATATGGCACGGATACTTCTTATTCAGTATTGAATCCAGCTGTAAACAACCAGGATGACCATACATATGAACACCTAGTATATATATTAGCCCTGACTAGGCGGTAGTACCAAACTTTCTAACATGAACTTACTGCTTCCCTTCTGATCTATTGTATTTCCAGTGCACTCCAGCCTGGGCGACAGAGTGAGACCCTGTTTCAAAATAAAGAAATAAGAAATAATACATGTTTGTTTGTTTTCTTGAGATAGAGTCTTGCTGTGTCTCCAGGCTGGAGTGCAGTGGCGTGATCTCGGCTCACTGCAACCTCCACCTATCAGGTTCAAGCGATCCTCCTGCCTCAGCCTCCCAAGTAGCTGGGATTACAGGTGCCCACCACCACGCCTGGCTAATTTTTTATGTTTTCAGTAGAGACAGGGTTTCACTATGTTGGCCAGGCTGGTCTCAAACTCCTGACCTTGTGATCTGCCCACCTCAGCCTGCCAAAGTCCTGTGATTACAGGCATGATTTACCAGCCTGGCAATAAAATTTCTTTAAAAAAAAGACAAATAGTAGCCAAGCATAGAGGCTTACACCTATGATCCCAGCACTTTGGGAGGCTGAGGCAAGAGGATCACTTGAGCCCAGGAGTTTGGGAGCAGCCTGGGCAACACAGTGAGCCCCATCTCTACAAAAAAATTAAAAAATTAACTAGCATTGTGGCACATGCCTGTGGCCCCAGCTACTCAGGAGGCTGAAGTGGGAGGATTGCTCAAGCCCAGGAAGTCAAGGCTGCAGTAAGTTATGATCACACCACTGCCCTGTAGCCTGGATGACAGAGTGAGACCCTGTCTCAAAAAAAAAAAAAAAAGACAAATAATCTGCTTTCGTAGAAACTCTGCCAGGTGTGGTGTCACATGCCTGTAGTCCCAGCTACCAACTACTTGCGAGGGTGAGGTGGGAGGACTGAGGTTGCAGTGAGCTATGATTGCGCCACTGCACTCCAGCTTCAGGTGACACCCCAGCTATTAAAAAAAGAAGACAAATAATTCAATTTTAAAATGGGCAAAGGACTTGAATAGATGCTTCTCCAAAGAAAATATACAAATGGCCAACAAGCACATGAAGAGAAGCTCAACGTTATTAGCCACCAGGGAAATGCAAAACAATACCACCACAATAAGGCAGCACTTCACATTCTCCATGGATAGCTATAATCAAAACTACAATAACAAGTGCTGGTGAGGATGTGGAGAAATAAAAATTCTCATACACTACTAGTGGGAACAAAAATGCTAAAGCCACTGGAAAATGGTTTGGCAGTTCCCCCAAAAATCAAACAGTTATTCTATGGCCCAAAAATTCACTCATAGCTATATATCCAAGAGAAAGCATATGCCCATACAAAAATTTGCACATAAATGTTTACATAACATTATTTCATAGTAGCCGAATCACAGTAACAACCCAAATGTCCATCAGCTGATGAACAGATAAACAGAATGTGACATATAATGTGATTCTTACAATGGTATATTATTTAGCTATAAAAAGGAATGAACTTCTGATACTTGCTACAATGTGGATGAATCCTGAAAGCATTATGCCAAGTTAAAGAAGCTAGACAATGGGCCGGGCGCGGTGGCTCAAGCCTGTAATCCCAGCACTTTGGGAGGCCGAGGTGGGTGGATCACGAGGTCAAGAGATTGAGACCATCCTGGTCAACATGGTGAAACCCCGTCTCTACTAAAAATACAAAAAATTAGCTGGGCATGGTGGCACGTGCCTGTAATCCCAGCTACTCAGGAGGCTGAGGCAGGAGAATTGCCTGAACCCAGGAGGCGGAGGTTGCAGTGAGCTGAGATCACGCCATTGCACTCCAGCCTGGGTAACAAGAGCAAAACTCCGTCTCAAAAAAAAAAAAAAAAAAAAGAAGAAGCTAGACAAGGCTGGGCACGGTGGCTCACATCTATAATCCCAGCACTTTGGCAGGCTGAAGCAGGCAGATCACGAGGTCAGGAGTTCAGGACCAACATAGTGAAACCCATTTCTACTTAAAATACAAAAATTATATAATTACAAAAATTAGCTGGATGTGGTGGTGCACACCTGTAATCCCAGTTACTCAGGAGGTTGAGGCACGGGAATCACTTGAACCCAGGGGGCAGAGGTTGCAGCGAGCTGAGATCACACCACCGCACTCCAGCCTGGGTGACAGAGTGACACTCGGTTTAAAAAAAAAAAAGCTAGACATAAAAGGTCACATATCGATTGTATGATTCTCTTTATATGTGATGTCCAGAATGAGACACAAAGCAGATTAGTGGCTGGGGGCTGGGAGAAATGAACAATGACTACTAATGGGTACAGAGATCTTTGCGGGGGATGAAAATGTTCTTGAATTAGATAGATAGTGGTGATAGTCGCACAGCTTTGTGAATATACTAAAACTCATGCCGTTCTACACTTTAAAAGGATCAATCGCGTGATACATGAATTATATAATTTTTAAAATTAGATAATAAAAGAACACAAAAGACAATGGTTTATTACTTTTCACAATTCTAGGAGTTGACGGGGCAGGTTTTCTGCTTCATGTAGCTGGGATCACTCATGTGACTGTATTTAGCTGGCAATTGGGCTGGGTGATTCAAGGAGGCCTGATTCATGCGTGGACCTTGGTGCTGCTGGCTGTCAGTTGGGACACCTTGGTTCTCCTCCACACCTCCTCTCTCGCTCCCTCTGTGTCTCTGTCTCTGTCTCTCTCTCCAGCAGAACAATCCAGACTTCCTTACAGCATGGCAGCTGAGTTCCAAGAGAGAGAAATGGAAGTTGTCATGTCTTTTAAGGGCCAGGCCCAGCACTGGCTCAGCATGCCTTCTGCTGCATTCCATTGGTCAGAGCACAAGGCCAACCCAGACTCAAGGTGAGGAGAACCTGACACCACCTTTCTTCACTCCCCCAGCTTTGTTGAGGTATGACTGAACAAATGAAAAGTGCGTATATTTAGGGTATGCAATGTGATGTTTTCATATACATACACATTGTGAAATCATTACCACAGCCAAGCTGATTAGCATATCCATCACCTCACATAGTTGCCATTTTTTGTTTGTTTGCTTTGAAAAAGGGTCTTTCTGGTCAGTTAGGATGGCTCACACGTGTAATCCCAGCACTTTGGGAGGCTGAGGCAGATGGATCACTTGAGGTCAGGCGTTCGAGACAAGCCTGGTCAATATGGTGAAACACCATCTCTACTAAAAATACAAAAATTAGCCGGGTATGGAGGCGTATGCTTGTAATCCCAGCTGCTTGGGAGGCTGAGGCAGGAGGATTGCTTGAACCCGGGAGGCAGAGGTTGTAGTGAGCTAAGATCATGCCATTCCACTCTAACCTGGGTGACAAGAGCAAAATTCCATCTCAAAAAAAAAAAAAAAAAGGCGGGGCACAATGGCTCATGCCTATAATCCCAGCACTTTGGGAGGCCAAGGCAGGCGGATCACCTGAGGTCAGGAGTTCAAGACCAGCCTGACCAACACGGTGAAAACCCATCTCTCCTAATAATATAAAATTAGCTGGGCATTGTGGCAGGTGCCTGTAATCTCAGCTACTTGTGAAGTGGAGGCTGGAGAATTGCTTGAACCTGGGAGGCAGAGGTTGCAGTGAGCCAAGATCATGCCACTGCACTCCAGCCTGGGCAACAGAGGGAAGCTCCATTTAGGAAGGTAGGAAGGAAGGAAGGAAGGAAGGAAGGAAGGAAGGAAGGAAGGAAGGGGGGAGGGAGGGAGGGAGGGAGGGGAGGGAAGAAAAGTCTTTCTCGGTCACCCAAGCTAGAGTGCAAAGTACAGTGGCATGATCATAGCTCACTGCAGCCTCGCATGCTCAAGTAAGCCTCTTATATCAGCCTCCTGAGTAGCTGAGACCACAGGCGTGTACGACAATGCCTAGCTAATTTTTAAAGCTTTTGTAGAGACAGGGTCTCGCTATGGTGCCCAGGCTGGTCTCTAAGTCCTGGGTTCAAGTGATCCTCCTACCTCTGCCTTCCAAAGTGCTGGGATTATAGGCATAAGCCACGTGGCTGGCCCATTTGTGTGTGTGTGTGTGTGTATGTGTGTGTGTGTGTGTGTCCATCTATTTCTGTGTGTGGTGAGAACACTTGAGATCTACTCTCAGCAAATTTCATGTACAGGACTTTTAAAAGTTCATAGAAAAATAGAATTTAAAAAGATAAACTTTACTTCTTAGCATAAGCTTCATTGAGTTCATTTACTTGTAAATGATGTTACCAGCCATTTAGAACTGAGGGGCCTGGGACTTTAACCATGTCAATGCATGCCTTTTTTACATTGTTAGCTGAAGAAAATGGGTGCCCTTTAAGATTTTTTTTTTTTTTTTGAGATGGACTGTCCCTCTGTAGCCCAGTCTGGAGTGCAGTGGCAAAATCTCGGCTCACTGCAACCTCCACATCCCAGGTTCAAGCCATTCTTGTGCCTCAGCCTCCCGAGTAGCTGGGATTACAGGTGTGTGCCACCACACCCAGCTAATTTTTGTGTTTTTAGTAGAGAGGGTTTTACCACATTGGCCAGGCTAGTCTCGAACTCCTGACCTCAAGTGATATGCCAGCCTTAGCCTCTCAAAGAAAAGATTTTTTAAGATTGGGGGAAAAAAAGTCAGAAGAAGCCAAATCATGACTGTAAGGTGGATGCCTAATAATTTCCCATTGAAATGCTGAAAAACTTGTCCTTGTTTGATGAGAGGAATGAGCAGGAGCATTGTGGTGTAGAAAAACTCTCTAGTGAAGCTTTCCTGTGTGGTTTTCTTTTCTTTTTTTTCTTTCTTCCTTTTTTTTTTTTTTTTCTTTTGGTAAAGCTTTGGCTAGCTTTCTTAAAATACTCTCATAATAAGCAGATATGATTATTCTTTGGTCCTCCAGAAAGTCAACAAGCAAAATGACTTGAACATCCCTAGTCACTGTTGCCGTGATCTTTGATCTTGACTGGTGTGCTTCCGCTTTGACTGGACCCCTCCTCGGTAGCCATTGCTTTGATTATGCTTTGTCTCTAAAATTGTGCTGGGAAAGCCATGTTTCATCTTCTGTTGCAATTCCTAGAAGAAATGCTTAAGAATTTTGATCCCATTTCTTTAAAATTTCCATGGAAACGTTTGCTTGTCTACAGTTGATCAGGGTGCAATTGTTTGAGTAACCATTGAATGGAAACTTCGCTCAACTTTAATTTTTTAGTCAGAATTGTGTAGCTGAACTAGTTGAGATGTCTATGGTATTGGCTATTGTTTCTGCTGTTAATCATCCATCTTACTCAATTAGGGCACAAACCAAGATATATTGTTTTCTTGAAAATTGCTGTGGATAATCTGCCACTTTGCACTTTTCAACATCGTCTCATTTTTTCTTCTTCTTCTTCTTTTTTTTTTGAGATGGAATCTCACTCTGTCACCCAGGTTGGAGTTTGGTGGTGTGTTCTTGGCTCACTGCAGCTCCACCTCCTGGGTTCAAGGGATCCTTCAGCCTCAGCCCCCCAAGTAGCTGGGACTACAGACATGCCCCACCATTCCTGGCTAATTTTTGTATTTTTTCAGTAGAGTCAAGGTTTCATCATGTTAGCCAGGCTGGTCTTGAACTCCTGACCTCAAGTGATCCACCTACCTCGGCCTCTCAAAGTGCTGGGTTTACAGGCATGACCACTGCACCCAGCCATCTTATCTCTTCTTAAAACGAGTTATGGATTTGTAAACTGCTGATTTGTGAGGGGCATTCTCTTTATAAACCTTTTATAAAGGATCAATTATTTACCATTCTTCCATCCAAGCTTTACCATAAATTTGGTGTTTGTTCTTGCTTCAAGTTTAGCAGAATTCATGTTGCTCTGAAAGAGACTCTTTTCAAACTGATGTCTTATCTTTCTTAGTGCCTCAAACTAGATCCTATTTTGACATGCTATAACGAGTTAGTATGAGTTTATTCTGGTGCCAAAAGAGTTTGAAATCCATGCGTAGTTTTTTCATAAGACACATTTTCCATGAACTTTTTGAAGGCTCCACATATACAATACATTATTATGATTGAGACAGGTCCTGCTTTGTTGCCCAGGCTGGAGTGCAACCTATGCCTCCTACGCTCAAGCAATCCTCCCACCTCAGCCTCCCGAATAGCTGGGACTACAGGTACCCACCACCACACCTGGATAACTTGTGTGTTTTTTGTAAAGGTGGGGTTTCACCACGTTACCCAGGCTACTCTCAAACTCCTGAGCTCATTCGATCCATCCAAGTCAGCTTCCCAAAGTGCTGGGACTACAGGTGTGAATCATCACACCCAACCTTACAATACATTACTATTCATTGTAGTCACCATGCTATACATTGGGTTCGACTCCACCTCCTGACGGAAGGGAGGAGAAGCATGTGCGTATTGGGATGGTAAGAGTTGTCAACCACGAAGCTAGATGTAAAGGTCACATATTGTGTGATTTTCTGGAGGCAGTCTTCCACGAGCAGTAAGAACCACATATAGGCCAGGCACGGTGGCTCATGCCTGTAATCCCAGAACTTTGGGAGGCCACGGTGGGTGGATCACCTGAGCTGGCCAATGTGGAGAAACCACATCTATTAAACCACATCTCTATTAAAAACACAAAAGTTAGCCGGGCATGGTGGCATGCACATGTAATCCCAGCTACTCGGAAGGCTGAGGCAGGAAAATCACTTGAACCTGGGAGGCGGAGGTTGCAGTGAGCTGAGATTGCACCATTGCACTCCAGCCTGGGTGACAAGAGAGAAATTCTGTCTCAAAATAAATAAATAAATATTTAAAAAAATAAAAATAACAAAAATACAAAAAATTAGCCAGGTGCGGTGGCGTGCACCTGTAGTCCCAGCTACTTGAGAGGCTAAGGTGGGAGAATCACCTGAAACTGGGAGTTAGAGGCTGCAGTGAGCCATGGGTACTACATGGTACTACAGCCTGGGTAACAAAGCGAAACCTGTCTGAAAACAAACAAACCACATACAGTTTGAAGGACTGTGAGTGGATAGCGGTGTCATTATTAGCTGGAGGTAAAGTGACTCACCATAGTTTATGACAGAACAAAGTCCTACTGAGTTTTTTCACCTCCCAGCCCTGAATTAATTCTCCATCATTGATGTTAGCCTGATTCTGAAAAAAGGGAGAACTGCTGATTTTGAAAATGGAGGGAAGGGAGCACAAATATCTTCAATATACTAGCAAATTCTAGAGTCTAGAATGTAGTGGTTAAGATAATAGCCATTCACCAGTCTTGTGGCTTGGGAAAGTGGATTAACAGTCATGCCTCAGTTTCCCTATCTATGAAATGGAGGATAAGAACCAACAAAGATGTAACCACGTGTGCTAAAGTGAAAGGGAGACGAAGAAAATTTTTTTTTTTTTTTTTTTTTGAGTCGGAGTTTCGCTCTTGTTACCCAGGCTGGAGTGCAATGGCGCGATCTCGGCTCACCGCAACCTCCGCCTCCTGGGTTCAGGCAATTCTCCTGCCTCAGCCTCCTGGGTAGCTGGGATTACAGGCACGCGCCACCATGCCCAGCCAATTTTTTTTGTATTTTTAGTAGAGACGGGGTTTCACCATATTGACCAGGATGGTCTCGATCTCTTGACCTCGTGATCCACCCGCCTCGGCCTCCCAAAGTGCTGGGATTACAGGCTTGAGCCACCGCGCCCAGCCGAAAATTTTTAAAAAATAGTTATGTTGTAGAAGGTTCCCAACTGGACATACACAGCACTCACAGAATATGACCAATGTTCGGTGATAGTTTCACCGTGACCGTTTTGGATAAGGCAGAAACAAGGCCCTCCACAGCCACAACAATGAGAACACACTCCCTTCTTCTAACATGAGCAATTCTGCTTTCTTACCAGTGACATTTCTAGCTTGCTTTACTCCTCCTTCTGTTTAGATAAAACCAAGACTGAATTGCCTGCTTCCTGACAGCATCCAATTCAAATTCGGCCTCCTGCTTCCCCAATCCCTTTACCACAAGCCCAGATTCTATAAGAGGTTCCTCCTAATTCCTTTTTATTAAGAGGCTCCCTTCTACACTTCACGTTTGCCTTTTTATTTTTTATTTCTTCTTCTTATTATTTTTTTTTTATATTTTTGAGATGGAATTTCCCTCTTGTTGCCCAGGCTGGAGTGCAATGGCACGATCTCAGCTCACTGCAACCTCCACCTCCTGGGTTCAAGCGATTCTCCTGCCTCAGCCTTCCAAGTAGCTGGGATTATAGGCACCCAGGCCCCCAACACAATGTCTGGCTATTTTTTTTTTTTTTTTTTTTAGTAGAGACAGGGTTTCACCCTGTTGCCTAGGCTGGTCTTGAACTTCTGAACTTAGGTGATCTGCCTGCCTCAGCCTTTCAAAGAGCTAGGATTACAGGCGTGAGCCACTGTGCCCGGCCAGGTGTGCTTTTTTATGGTGGGCACATATCCATTAGAAGTCATAATAGAGTGTGAATATTGGCTTTATTCAAAATCGATAAAATATACAAATGCCCAACAACAAAATGAATATATAAATTAAGGAGCCAGGCACAGTGTCTCATGTCTGTAATCCCAGCACTTTGGGAGGCCAAGGTGGGCAGGTCACCTGAGGTCAGAAGTTCACGACCAGACTGACCAACGTGGAGAAACCCTGTCTCTACTGCAAATACAAAATTAGCTGGGCATGGTGGCGCATGCCTGTAATCCCAGCTACTTGGGAGGCTGAGGCAGAATTGCTTGAACCCGAGAGACAGAGGTTGTGGTGGGCTGAGATCTCGCCATTGCACTCCAGCCTGGATAACAAGAGCAAAACTCCGTCTCAAATAAAATAAATTAATTAAGGAATATTCACATAATGTAACATTATAATATATAACAACGAGAAACAAATACAACTTCACTCAACAACGTTGATGAATCTCATACTATTGAGCAAAAGAAGCTAGACCCTAAAAAATATATTGTATAATGTACATACATTTAGTTCAAAAGCAGGTGAAACTAATCCATAGTGTTAAATGTCAGCATGATTATCTTTGTGGAGAGATGGGAAGAGGCATGAAGGAAACTCCCAGGTACAGGTAAAGCTCTGTCCTTTCTCTGGGTGCTAGTTACATATATGTGTTGAGTTGATCAAAAGTCAATAAGCTGTACTTATGATTCATGCCCTTTTCTTTGTGTATCTCAGCCTGAATTAAAAAGTTTAAGAAAAAACAAATACTGTTTGTTTGTTTGTTTGTTTGAAACCGAGTCTCGCTCTGTCCCCCAGGCTGGAGTGCAGCGGTGCAGTCTTGGCTTACTGTATCCTCCGCCTCCTGGGTTCATGCAGTTCTCCTGCCTCAGCCACCCGAGTAGCTGGGATTACAGGCGCCCACCACCGCAGCTGGCTAATTTTTGTATTTTTAGTAGAGATGAGATTTCACCATGTTGCCAGGCTGGTCACGAACTCCTGACCTCAAGTGATCTGCTTGCCTTGTCCTCCCAAAGTGCTGGGATTACAGGCTGGAGCCACCACGCCCAGCCAAAAGCAAATACTTTTTTAAAAAGAAAGTTTAAAACAACAACAAAACAAAACAAAACAAACAAACAAACAGGTATAAACCTGAAAAAACCTCCCAATTAACAAAGCTGAAACAATTTAAGCAACAAAATAATGTAGTGATTGAATGTAGCCAATATAAGATAAACATCCATGAATCCATACTGATATAAATATATTATTGAATAGATAGCTAACTGAGGGAGAAGAGGCAAATTTCCGTTGGGGAAGATAATTTACGTACATACTCCCCACTGCAGGAGGTAGAGCTTGAATGCCCCTCCTTCCCACCTTGAGTGTGGGTTGCATTTATTAACTTGCTTACAAAGTAGAGTGGAAGAGTAGAAGTTACTGCACAGTGGAGAAAAGTGGCAAGCACCACCTCAGAGAGGTAATTGAGGTTAACATGATCAGTGACGTCATTTTGATAGCATGTACCCTTGATTCTATGTGATAAGAATAGCCGGTCGCCTGTGGTCTTCCTTCTAAACACCCCAAACCCCAATTTAACCATGAGAAAAACATTGGGCAAACCCAAATGGAGGCACATTCCACCAAATATCTGAGGAGTAACTCTTCAAAACTGTCAAGGTCATCAAAAACAAGAAGAATCTGAGAAACTGTCACAGCCAAAAATGGCCTACGAAGACATCATGAATAAATGTAATGTGGTGTCCTGGACAGGATCCTGGAACAAAAACCAAAACCAAAAAGGACACTGAAAGAAAGCTGGTAAGTCTGAAGAAAATATGTAGTTTAGTTAGTAACAATGCACCAATCAAACTGGTTTCTTAGATGTTATCAATAATGTACCATAGTAAAATAATTTGAGATGTTCACAATCGGAGAAACCAGGTGAGGGGACAGGAACTCTAGGCGTCATCTTTGCAACTTTTCTGAACAACTAGAACTATTCTAAAATAGAAAGCGTTTCTTTTTAAACGGGGATCTTTTTAAACAGCGCCTCTCTCACGGGGTGGTTGTGAGAAATCAATGAGATAGTACAGGCCAAGTGCAGGGCTCAGTGCTTAGACATAAATGTCAGATGTGGTTATTGCAATCTTATGTAAAATTGCAGGACAAAAAAGTTCTGACACTTCGATGTTTTAATCATAATAAGCAGAAGACAGAGGCGCGTAGGTCCCAGCGCGTCGCGTCCACCGTGCGAACATCAAGAGATTCCAGCCAGAACACGTCCGGCCGGGGGCGGGGCGCGGAGGAGACGTCGGCGTGGGGCGGGGCCAGCAGCAGTTCCCACGCCGGCGCTCCAGGCGCGGCGGGCCACCGCCCCCGGAAGTAGTGGGTACCGGGACGCCGTGGGGCGGAAGCTGTGTATGGCGGGAGGCTGTGGCGCTGCCCGGGCGGGGACGCTGTTGCTGTTGCTAGACGACGCGAACTAGCTCTCGTCACTTCCTCAGCCCGCCGTCTGCCCACTCCCCAAGCCGGAACCCGGGGACCCGGAGCCAGGGTAGGCACAGAGTTGTCCTCCGACGTCCAGGGCAGCTGCCAGCCCGGCGGCGGGAGTCAGGGCCACGCCACCTGCAGGGAAGAACCCGAGCCGAAGCGGGAAGATGGCTGCAGACAAGCCTGCAGGTAGGGCGCCAGCACCCCGAGCGACGAGACGGCGGGACCTGCGGGGCCGGGCAGACCCTGCTCTGAGAGGCGGCGGGGCCCCGGGTGGGGACTCCAGGGCGACTTGAATTTGGGCGTGCATTTCTTTACCCTATCCTCTATCTCGGCTGTCGTTAACGTGAGTCTTTGGGCCCCGGGTTCAGCAGTTGTTTTACTTAAGTGCAGTATGAAGTCGCTACTGGCCGCCTCTGCCGTGCTCTCCAGAATAACTCTGGCCCAAAAAGCTTAAATGTATTTTGCCGCTTCACAGACTTTTCTACTTCTTCGTGGGAAAAACAGACAAGAGAAAGTCACGCTGGAGCACACATCTGCCTGTAATATCGCGTGGCTCACGCTGGGATTAACCTGGGCTGTTTTGGCCACATGTGGCTTCCTCTGGTCATTGACTCCTATGGAATTAACTTTGTAAAGATCATTCTTTTTTTTTTTTTTTTATTTTTTTTTGTTTGGGGTGGAGATGGGTGGGGGTCTCACTGTGTTGCCCAGGCTGATCTCGAACTTCTGGGCACAAGCGATCCTACTGCCTCTGCCTCCCAAAGTAAACTACTTACTTAAATAGGCATAAAATCCCATTGCCTCTCTACAGTCCGTGCTCCTAATATCTTGTGTTTGGTACCTAATTCCTCCAGTTCCTTGAAATTACTTAATCTCGATGGTTTTCTTATGGATTATTGCTCCCATTCCTAGAATCTTCTCCATTAAGGAATATAAAATTATTTCCTGACCATGTCCAGAATGTTCCCTGCAAGAAATTAATATTCTTTGTGGCATACAGGTTTTATTGGAAAGAACTTGACAGGATTTAAAAGTGATGGAACTTAGAATTTTTACAGTGAATTTAAAGAAAAAAATCTCAGTGTCCTGTGGAATTTAGTAGGTTCTGATCACAATAACTGACAAAAAAACCTCGCTTGGAAATTAAACCAATTGTATTTTAGGTACAGAGGAATAAAAATCATTAGAGGGTCTCTTCAGTAATCTTCTAAGAAGAAAAACAATGGAGGAAAGGCCTAGAGAGGGTATAAGGAATATGCTGTGAAATTTTAGAGAGGTTGGTCAGGGAAGGCCTCTGGTGAGATGATATTTGAGTAGAGATCTGAAAGAAGTGAGGGAATGAGCCATATGGAAAGGGGAAAGGTGGATGGGGGAGAGACTGTTAAAAAAAAAGGCATGGCCTGTTCAAGGCTGGACAAGGGGGCCAACATCTTCCTCCTTATTTTATAATAGCATCTGTGTTCCCCACATTTACCATTCTTACTTGCTCAAACCATTGCGCTTGCCCGAAATCACCTTTTTAGAAATAAAGCCCATCCAGTTTTCACATCCTCAGTCATAAAGCCTTCTACTTGTTCATGTATTCATTCACGAAGATTGAGTGTTGAATAATGGATATGACACACTCCCTGCCTTTGAAGATCTGCTGCCCAGTCCATTGGAGGAGACAGACGTATCCTAGTTGTACTCCTGTTTGGTAAGATCTGTGTATGTGTGTAGTTGAAGAATAAGGTCCACAGTAATGAGGGGACTGTTGTTTTCATTGGTTTAAGTTTATAGGCCATGTTGAGGAAAACTTCCTGCTTAGATATAAGGCTAAATTTATATAAAGTAGATGAATGTTTAGTGTGGCTCCCTTGAATCTCTGCTCATCTCTATCTCAACTGCTGTGTTTTTGGCCTTTATCTTTTAATATGGTCTATGTCACGTTAAGTAGTCTTCTCACTGGTGTTTGTCTCTAGTCTCTTCCTATCCCATCCATTTTCCTCACTGCAGCCCCCCCACTTCTTTTATCCCTTAAGGCATTCATTGAATCATGTTATTCCCCTTCCTATAAACTTTCTAAGACTGTACGTGCTTTGGGCATTAAGTCATCATGCTTTTTATTTAATTTTTATTATTTTTTCTTTCTCTTTTTAAGTCCTCACTCTTTAATGCGGTTTGTGGACATCTTCAAAATCTATTTCCAGCTGGTTTTTCTGTATCAACCCACTCAGTTCTTTATATCAGAAATTACTGTTGCAAAGCATTGTATTTTTTGAGCTTCTGGGCTGTAATGTCCTTTGTCTTCTCCATCTGGTGAACACGTTACTCATTCAAAGTCTGTCTTACATGCCGCTTTCTCTCTGAGCTCATGAGGTCAGGATCTTTGTCACAGATGGTCTTGTGTGTGTGTGTTCATCATTAGGTAAGAAAAAAAGGGTCATGAAAGGACTTAAAGTGAGTGACCTGATCACATTGACTGTTGTAAATGGTGGATTTAACTGAAGCAAGACAGGAAGCCCAGAAACCGCCTAAGACAAGTTAATGCTGTGGTATTAATTTATTCAGTAAATATTCACCAATGACCTGTTTTGCCAGGCACTACTTTAGGGACTGGGCAGGAAGAAAACAAAGTCTCAGTTCTCCTGGAGCTTATGTAGTATGAAGGACAGATGAGCATGTAAACAAAGTGAAAAAAGATGATTGCAAGTTGTGAAGAAGACCAGGTGTGGTGGCTCACACCTGTAATCCCAGCACTTTGGGAGGCTGAGACAGGCGGATTATCTGAGGTCAGGAGTTCAAAACCAGCCTGGCCAACATGGTGAAACCCCATTTCTACTAAAAATACAAAAATTATCCGGGCATGCTGGCATTCACCTGTTATCCCAGCTACTCGGGAGGCTGGGGCAGGAGAATTGCCTGAACCCGGGAGGTGGAGGTTGCAGTGAGCCAAGATTGCGCCACTGCAAACTCCAGGCTGGGTGACAGAGTGAGACTCTGTCTCAAAAAAAAAAAACCAACTCTGAAGAAAAATAGTAAGAGAGGCAGTTGCTCATGCCTATAATCCTAGCACTTTGGGAGGCTGAAGTGAGAGGATTGCCTGAGGCCAGCAGTTTGAGACAAGCCTGGGTAGCGTGAAATCCTGACTCTAAAAAATCAAAAGCCAAACATGTGTGCCTACAATCTCAGCCCCTAGGGAGGCTGAGGTGGGAGGATTGCTTGTACCTAGTGAGGTACAAGGCTGCAGTGAGCTATGATCACACCACTGCCTGGGCAACAGAATGAGACCCTCTCTCAAAAAAATAAAATAAAAATCAGTAAGAGACCCAGGCACAGTGGCTTACACCTGTAATCCCAGCACTTTGGGAGGCCAAGGCAGGTGGATCACCTGAGGTCAGGAGTTTGAAACCAGCCTGGCCAACATGGTGAAACGCCGTCTCTACTAGAAATACAAAAATTAGCTGGGCGTGGTAGTGGGCACCTGTAATCCCAGCTACTTGGAGGCTGAGGCAGGAGAATCGCTTGAACACTCGAAGGGGAGGTTACAGTGAGCTGAGATCGTGCCATTGCACTCCAGCCTGGGCAACAAGACCAAAACTCCATCTCAAAAAAAATAAAAATAAATTAAAAATTGGTGAGAGAGTAGAGGATGACTGAAAGCAAAGGCCCTATTTTTCGGACAGATTGGTTAGAGAAAGGCTTTCTTAGAGTTGACATTTAAACAGAGACCCTAAGGATAAAGAGCCAGCTGTGTTGGGGAAGAATGATCCAGGTAAGAGGAGCAACAAATGTACAGAACCCTTGCTTGGAAAATGTTTAAAGAACATCAAGCAGACCCCTTGAATACAAGCTCCCAGGACAGAGACTTTTGTCTTATGTTAGTCGTGTTCTAGTTCTAGTGTCAAGAACAGTATCTGACAAATAAGAGACACTTAACACGCAATTTAAGGCTGGATGCAGGTGCTCACACCTGTGGGAAGCTGAGGTGGGAAAATTGCTTGAGGCCAATTCAAGACCAGCCTAGGCAACATAGCCAGACGCATCTCCATAAAAAGTAAAAATAGCCAGCCATGGTGGTGTGACCCTGAAGTCATACCTACCCCATAGTGTGAGGTGGGAGGATGGTTTGAGCCCAGGATTTCCAGGTTGCAGTGAGCTATAATTGTCACCGTACTCTAGCCTGGGTGACAGTGAGACCCTATCTCAAACAAAAAAACAAAACAGAAAAGCCAGTACACATAATTTATAACATAATGAGCAAAGGTATCGTGGCAAGAGATGAAGTCACAGTTGTGTCAGGAGCTAGTGTATGTTAGGTGTTACAGGCCATGGAGGGAGTTTGAATTCATTTTAACTAATGAGAAGCCAGTTGGAGTTTTCAACAAGGGCATGATGGTGTGATCTGATTTATAGTTAACTGAGCCAGGTGAGGAATGATAAAGAATTAAGAGTATGGGGTTTGAAATCAGATAGTCTAGATTTATCCTATTTGTACTACTTGGTATTTGTGTGACACTGGGCAAATTTCAATAAGCCTTTTTTTTTTTTAAGCTTCATCTTTCCTATGTGTAGAATGAGAACGATGAAAGCGTCTACCTCACAGATATAGTAACAGGTTAAATGATATAATCTCAGGCCCTACTTTTTTTTGTTCTTTTGTTTGTTTGTTTTGAGATAGGGTCTCACTCTGTCACCCATGTTGGAGTGCAGTGGTGCCATCATAGTTCACTGCAGCCTTGAACTCCTGGGCTCAAGTGATCCTCTTGCCTTAGCCTCTTGAGTAGTTAGGACGACAGGCATGTACCACCATACCCAGATAATTTTTAAGTTTTTTGTAGACATGGGGTGTTGCTGTTTTGCCTAGGCTGGTCTTGAACTCCTGGCCTCAAGCTATCCTCCCATCAGGTTCTGGTGTTTTCTAAATGCTGACTAAGATTACTTTAGGGTAGTGGTAGGATGGAGAGGAGAGGCAAATGGGAGAATTGTTTAAAGATTGACATTGGCAGGTTTTGGTGACTGATTAGAGAGTCGTGCTCCTTGAAAAAGGGTATTAGTTGAGCCTCAGTTTCCACATTCATAAAAATGGGAATCCTAATAGCTTTCTATTATATTTGCTTCACAGGGTTTTTAGCTTGTAAAGATCAACCGTGGTAAGTTATATGTAAAAGCCCACATTCTCTGGGAAGCAGAACTCAGTTAAGTTGCTACCTTTTTATTTGAAAGATACAAACCCAGGGTAGTGAAAGTGAAGGAGGGAAGGAGCTCAAGCACATCAATGGAAGACACAATACGTTATCCCTGGCTACTGCTTCACTTTGAGCTGTGAGAGTTTTCTGGAGGGATTTTGAGGAGAAACTTCAGAGAGAAAGGAGGGATGATTTATCTGTCTAGCTTCCTGCCACTTTTGGTTGGCAGTTGGTGAGGACTCACCCCATTGGAGAACTAATTTACCTGTGCTGCTGGGCTGGATGTTTTCCCAGTGATGGATCACCCAGCTGATACCACACCCTGAATTGTATTTCAACCAAATCCTACAGGGAGGAGTGTCTTAGGATATAGGTAGGTACACCAACCAAAAACAAAGAGGCAGTGGAAGGTTTACAAGGTTTGTGTCTCTATATAGTATAGAAAAGTCACGTGAAACCAGTGTCATTCTTGACTAAGGAAATGAATACTGACAGTGTTTTGGAATTTGTGTGTGTGTGTACTTTTTAGGGTTATTTGAAAGGAGAAAGTAGCTGGAGTTAGGACACAAAATCCCAATTTGAAATTATCTGAGAATTTGCACTAGGAAGATGGTGACAGCAGTAGTCTCGATAAGAAAAGATTGATAACATTATGAAGAAGGGAAAAACAGAACCAGATGAGTAATAAGAAATCAAGACAAGAGTACTTAATGATGTTGGCTGGGCATGGTGGCTCACCCCTATAATCCCAGAACTTTGGGTGGCCGAGGTGGGTAGATCACCTGAAGTCAGGAGTTCAAGACCAACCTGGCCAACATGGCAAAACCCTTTCTCTACAAAAATATAAAAAATTAGCCTGGTGTGGTGGTGTGTGCCTGTAGTCCCAGCTACTCAGGAGGCTGAGGCAAGAGAATTGCGTGAACCCAGGAGGTGGAGTTTGCAGTGAGCCAAGATTGCACCATTGCACTCCAGCCTGTACAACAGAGGGAGAGACTCTATCTAAAAAAAAAAAAAAAAAAAGAGAAATTCTAAGCCAGGATGACCAGAAAAACTGTAGAAAGAATGAACAAATGAGACTCTTTTAAGTCAAGACTTTTATTTAGCCCGGCATGGTGGCTCACACCTGTAATCCTAGCACTTTGGGAGGCCAAGTGAGGTGGTGGGTCACCTGAGGTCAGGAGTTCGAGACCAAACCAGCCTGGCAAACATAGTGAATGTCGTCTGTACTAAAAAATACAAAAATTAGCTGGGCATGGTGGCACCCCTGTAGTCCCAGCTACTCTAGAAGCTGAGGCAGGAGAATCACTTTAATTCAGAAGGTGGAGGTTGCAGTGAGCTGAGATGGTGCCACTGCGCTCCAGCCTGGGCAACAGAGCAAGACTCCTCAAAAAAAAAAAAAAAAAAAGTCCGTAAAACAAAATGTATAGGTTTTCTATCATACCTACCTGCCTAGTCTCTCTTTCCACATAACTAGTACCAAGGTTGCCATTCTTTCTATTCTTACACAAGTTCACATTGACTTAAAATACACATTTTAAGTCATCTATATATAATATATAAAGATGAGTAAGTATACTGCAGCAACACTGTCCTGCCATTTGCTTTCTTCAAGGTCAAGTAAGGAATCTGTGCATTATTTGGTGTTTTTTCAACTTTTTATTATGAATGATTTCAGAACACCTAAAAAATTCAAAAAATAAAATGAGTATATATCTACCCTTTGGTTCAGCAACTGTTATGTTTTACTCTATTTGCTCCCTGTGTCTCTAGCTATGACTTTTTCTTTTCTTTCCTTTCCTTTCCTTTCCTTTCCTTTTCTTTTTTTTTCTTTTCTTTTCTTTTCTTTTTGGATGGAATCTTGCTTTGTTGCCCAGGCTAGAGTGCAGTGGCGTGATCTCAGCTCACTGCAACGTCCACCTCCCAAGTTCAAGCGATTTCCTGCCTCAGCCTCCCAGGTAGCTGGGATTACAGGCACACGCTACCATGCCCAGCTAATTTTTGTATTTTTGGTAGACACAGTGTTTCACTATGTTGGTGAGGCTGGTTTCAAACTCCTGAATTCAAGTGATCTAACCTCCTTGGCCTCCCAAAGTGCTGACATGAGCCACCGCACCCGGCTCTAGCTTTGACTTTTAATGTCAAATCATTTCAAAATAGGTTACAGACATCATAGCAATTCATCTTTAAATATTTCAACGTGTATTTCCTAAAAATAGAGACATTCATCTACGTAACCACCAATACCATTGCCGTACTTTATAGACAATTAATGTTTCACTATATTAAAAATTTCTCACCGGCCAGGCACCATGCCTCACACCTGTAATCCTAGCACTTTGGGAGGCCGAGGCAGGAGGGTTACTTGAGCTCAGGAGTTACAGACCAGCGTAGGCAACATGGTGAAACCCTGTCTCTACCAAAAATACAAAAAATTAGTGGTGGCACATGCCTGTAGTCCCACCTGCTGGGGAGGCTGAGGTGGGAGGATCACTTGAGCCTGGGAGGCAGAGGTTGCAGTGAGCCGACATTACACCACTGCACTTCAGACTGGGTGACGGAGTGAGAACCTGTCTCAAAAAAAAAAAAAAAAAAAAAAGCCAATTTTCCCCCAGACATGGTGGTTCATACCTATAAATCCTAGCACTTTGGGTGGCCAAGGTGGATGGATTGCTTGAACCTAGGAGTTTAAGACCAGCCTGGGCACCTGGTGAAACACTGTCTCTACAAAAAATACAGAAAGTTAGCTGGGTGTGGTGACATGTGCGTATAGTCCTAGCTATGGTATGTTTTTAAAATTTACTTGTAGGCACGGTCCCAACATATTGCCCAGGCTGGTCTCAAACTCTTGGGCTGAAGGAATCCTCCCACCTTGGTCTCCTAGAATACTGGGATTACAGGTGTGAGCCACTGTGCCCAGCTATATCTCCTGTATTTTCTTAAACTGGAACTTATTTCTACAGGCTTGATTAGATTTAGGTTCAGCATATTTTTGGGATACGTTGTAGGTGATGGTATATACTTTATTTTCTATATAAAGTACAGAATGTCTGGTTATCCAGCATTAGTGATGCTGAATTTGATCAATTTGAGATGGTGACAGGAACATCTTTTTCCATTTGCAGTTAGAGGTAATTTATGGAGTAACTGGCATTTTGTAAATATCCACTGTTGTTGATTCTTTCCTTAATCAGTTGTATTGCTGAGGGTTACAAAATAATTTTTACCTAGTTCTATTATAGTTTCTACATTTGCTAGTGAATATTATTCTATAAAGAGTAGCTCTCCTGGGCTGGGTATGGTGGCTCATGCCTGTAATTTCAGCACTTTGGGAGTCCGAGGTGGGCAGACTACTTGAGTCCAGGAGTTCAAGAGCAACCTGGGCAACATAAGGAGAGCCCATCTCTACAAAAAGATTGAAAAATCTTAGTCAGTGTGTTGCTGCGTGCCTGTAGTCCCAGCTACTTGGGAGGCTTAGGTAGGAAGGTCACCGGAGCCTAGGAAGTCAAGGCAGTGAGCCACGATCACACCACTGCACTCTAGCCTGGGCTGCAAAGCAAGACCCTATCTCAACAACGAAAAAGAATAGCTTTCCTATATTGACTATTATTTTTCCCAGAAAGACATGTTAAATGCTAAAAGCTTAATTCATTCTTTTCAATTATCAGTTTTCAGAACAAGGAGTTAAGGTGGTAGTGACCTATGTTTGATATTTAAAGTGTTTTGTTTTTTTAATTTAATTAATTTTTTTGAGGCAGGGTCTCATTCTGTTGCCCAGGCTGGAGTGTAGTGGTGTGATCTTGGCTCGCTGCAGCCTTGACCTCCCGGGCTCAAGTAGCCCTCCCACCCCAACCTCCCAAGTAGCTGGGACGACAAGGGCACACCACCACACCTGGCCAGTTTTTCTGTTTTTTGTAGAGACATGGTTTTGCCATGTCTCCCGGGCTGGTCTCAAACTCCTGGACTCAAGTGAACCTCCTGCCTCAGCCTCCCAAAATGCTGGGATTACAGGTGTGAGCCACTGTGCGCAGCTTCTTGAGTGTTTTTAATGTCAGAATTTAGAGTAATATACTGGTCTTTTTTTTTCTTTCTTTTTTTTTTTTTAAGATGGGGTTTCACCATGTTGGTCAGGCTTGTCTTGAACTCCTGACCTCAGGTGATCTGCCCACCTCAGCCTCCCAGAATACTGGGATTACAGGCGTGAGCCACCATGCTCAGCTGATGAGATTTACTCTAGTTTTAAAATATTAATAAATTTATTAAAGTTACAAATTCAGAAAGCCTAGATTTTACTTAAACTTTTACAGTGAATTTAGACAACTTATTCTACTTGGAGGTCTAATTTTAAAGGCCTGTGATAAATGTTTAAACTCATTTCGAAGTTCACCTTCAATGTAACACCTTCAAACATAAAATGTTAACTACTTAAAAATTTTCATCAAGACTGTGCTTTCAGGGATCATTTCTTTTTGCAATGGTACGATCTTGGCTTACCGCAACCTCCACCTCCCAGATGCAAGCGATTCTCCTGCCTCAGTCTCCCGAGTAGCTGGGATTACAGGCGTGCACCACCGTGCCTCGCCTGATTTTTGTATTTTTAATAGAGATGGGATTTCACCATGCTGGCCAGGCTGGTCTGGAACTCCTGACCTCAGGTGATCCGCCTGCCTTGGCCTCCCAAAGTGTTGGAATTACAGGCTGAGCCACCGCGCCGGCCATGCTGATATTGTTGATTTGAATTTCTGTTCCTTTATTTCTACACCACTGGGCAGGATGCTCAATTCTATAGCATTGCTTGTTACGAATGGCTTATTCTTTGGACTGCAAAGTGTGTGCTTTCCCATTTCTCCAGCTCCTCTTGTCCAGCATAAAGTGGAGGGAATGTGGTTTAGTGAATAAGCCATTTGGGGTTTTGCTAAGTCAAGTATACTTGTTCAGATGATAGAAACCATATGTGAGGTATGTTAACCTAACTTTATGGTGACTTTCATGTGCCTAAGTTGTTTTTCTTCGAAATGGCATCCTTCTTAAGCTTTAAAACTTTCCTTCACAAGGGCATCATTGGTATTTTATGACTGTGATCGTTGATTTCCTTAGGTCTTTTAACATCCCTTTTTTCTTTGGAAAAGTGTTCTTTTCTTGAACGTCAGTGGAGCTGTATTTTGATGAGCGTAGCTTGTAGTCTCCTCCAATCAGATTTGAATGATTAACATTCTGTATTGGAACGTCTGTGTGCTTTCCGTTAACTGATGGTTTTCAGTTTGGAAAACGTGATACATTTCTTTTCTGTTTAGTTCAAACCTAAAGGCAATTGTTTAATTAGAAATGAAGTCTACTGGTGTAAAGACTTTCAAGGTTTATGGGTCAAAGAGCTCTGTATGCACAGAAGGTCAGCCATGTTCATTAGGCCAGAGTAGAAGGAAAGTCAAGCATATGGGTGAACGGTCGCATACTCTTTCCATTGGCAATGGAGACTACTTTTGGACAAATAAAGAAATGCTGTGGAATTATGTGCAGACTCTGTCTGGTAAGAAGTCAGTAGCTATAAATAATAAATATTTTAAAAACATTTTAAAAACTGATTACAAAAACAAATACCCATTTCTGGCAGAAAACTTGAGAAGTATACAAATATATGACAGGGAAAATAAAAATAATAATCCTGTTGAAGTGTGTGTGTGTGTGTTTGTGTGTGTGTGTGTGTGTATTTATTATTATTATTATTTTTTTTTTAATGGGATCTCGGCTGGGTGTGGTGGCTCACACCAGTAATCCCAGCACTTTGGGTGGCTGAGGTGGGCAGATCACTTGAGATCAGGAGTTCAAAGTCAGCCTGGACAACATGGTGAAACCCTGCCTCTACTAAAAATATAAAAATTAGCCAGGTGTTATGGTGGATGCCTGTAATCCCAGCTACTCAGGAGGCTGAGACAGGAGAATCACTTGAATCTGCAAGGTGAAGATTGCGGTGAGCCAGGATTGTGCCTCTGCACTCCAGCCTGGGCGACAGAGTGAGACTCCGTCTCAAAAAAAAAAAAAAAGAAAGAAAGAAATGGAATCTCACTGATTGCTCAGGCTGGTAGTCATATACTGGACTCAAGCAATCCTCTCTCCTAAGCCTCTTGAGTACTGAAGTGTGTTTTTTTTAAAATAGGCAATTTTTGGCCCGGTGTGGTGGCTCATGCCTGTAATCCCAGCACTTTGGGAGGCTGAGGCGGGTGGATCACGAGATCAAGAGATCAAGATCATCCTGGCCAACATGGTGAAACCCCTTCTCTACTAAAAATACAAAAATTAGCTGAGCGTGGTGGCACGCACCTGTGGTCCCAGCTACTTGGGAAGCTGAGGCAGAAGAATCATTTGAACCCAGGAGGCGAAGGTTGCAGTGAGCCGAGATTGCACCACAGCACTCTAGCCTGGCAACAGAACAAGACTCTGTCTCAAAAAATAAATAGATAGATAATAAATAAATAAATACATAAAAACAGATAATTTTTATGCTCAACTTAAAGAACGTAGGTAAAATAATGGTTTGTTAACGTAAAAGGTTATTGAGCTCAGTTCTCTGAAACGTGTATAGAAATGGGAATTTCAGAGGCTCCTGTCAGCCTTAGAGTCCAGCTTGCTTGCTTGCTTACTTACTTATTTATTTAGAGATGGTGTCTCACTGTCACCCAAGCTGGAGTCTAGTGGCACAATCTCAGTTCACTGCAACCTCCACCTCAGCCTCCCTAGTAGCTGGGACTACAGGCATGTGCCACCATACCCAGCTAATTTTTGTATTTTTGGTAGAGGGTTTTGCCATGTTGCCCTGAGCTCGAGATCCACTCACCTCAGCTTCCCGAAGTGCTTGGATTATAGACATGAGCCACTGTGTCCAGCCCAGCTCATGTATTTATATAAGATATATATATATATAAACTTAAAATAGGCTTCTCTCCTTTTCTGGAAAATTTTAGGAGACTTCTTTTTTTTTTTGAGGTGGAGTCTCGCTGTGTTGCCCAGACTGGAGTGCAGTGGTGTGATCTTCGCTCACTGCAGCCTCTACCTTCCGGGTTCCAGTGATTCTCCTGCCTCTGCCTCCCAAGCAGCTGAGATTATAGGCATGCGCCACCATGTCTGACTAATTTTTGTGTTTTTAATAGAGACAAGGTTTAGTAGAGACAAGGTTTTCAGTACAGACCACATTGGTCAGGCTGGTCTCAAACTCCTGACCTCAGGTGATCCACCCACCTCAGCCTCCCAAAGTGCTGGAATTATAGGTGTGAGCCACCGCGCCCGGCCTGAGACTGGGGATTGATGAGAGCAGTGGCCACATGAACTGCTCTGCTTTTAGTGGAGAATAGAAGCTTAAAATTTTTAACACTTGGGTGACTTGTTAGGTTTTGCCCTCTGCCCTGTATTTCTAAGGTACTCTCACAGTTGGGCCCAAAAGTCCCATTAAAGAATGTCATCTCATCTAGGGCATATTTTACTTTTTTCTTTTATTCATATTTATTATTATTATTTTTTTTGAGACAGGGTTTCACTCTGTCACCCAGGCTGGAGTGCAGTCGCATATCTGTGGCGTACTGCAGCCTCAGCCTCCCAGGCTTCAGGATTATCCCACCTCAGCCCCTCAAGTAGGTGGTACTACAGGCACATGCCACTATGCCTGGCTAATTAAAGAAAAAAAAATTTTTTTAAATAGAGACAGGGTCTCGTTTTGTTGCCTAGGCTAGTCTCGAACTCCTGGGCTCAAGCAATCTTCCTGGTTTGGCCTGCCAAAGTGCTGGGATTACAGGTGTGAGCCATTGTGCCCAGCCAAGGGGCATATTTTAGAAGAAGCTTTAGAAATAACTTGATGGCAAACTAAGAATTTTTGGCATTTAGTTTAAATCTATTATGCTTCTTTCTAAGAGAAAACACTTTTTTTTTAAATGTTAGGTTTTCTAAAATCTTTACTAAAAGAAACATGAAAGGTATTTATAGTCTTTGTTAAAGTTTTGTGGTGACAATATGTGGATTGAGGATTCTGTTTCAATCTAAATTTATAACTTGCTTTCTGAGGTCATAAAGTCCTGTGTCCCATTTTTATATGTTTAAAAATAATTGGTCCTTATTGTTTCTCTGCACCCGACAGTTTTGCAAAACACATGTATTGGGTAAACAGTATGGTCTTGCAGTGAAACTCATTGTTACTAGCTTTCCAAAGAAAAAGCTGTTTAACATTGTCATTTAAAACTGGCAAACTTTATTCACTTAACTATTAGTTTTTCCTCCTCCCTGCTAAAGTGGAAATAAAATACTAATTTGACCTGCTAACTTTAATTATCAGAAGTAACACTTTTATTAAGCCCAAATACTGGAATGCCTTTTTTATAGGGCAGATATGTTCTTAGATCTTAGATGAGTTGGTTTACGTACAAGTTAACAGTATTACATTATTATAAATGGTGACTCTCAAAAGGTTGTTCAGTCTTCTAGGGGTTTCATAGTGATCTAAGGAGCTGTTTTATAGTCAAGTCACATGAAATTTAATTTTACTGTTAATTTTTATGTTTAAAGTACAGACATAAATATATTTTTAAAAATAAAACTACAGTAATTTTTAGTTGTTCTGGCAAAAGGAGATGGGGGAAGGGAGCTATGTTTATTTAGCATCTCCAATTAAAGACAGGCCAAAGACTGGACTGAAGATGTGACTGATTCTAAGACTTGTGCTCTTTTAATTATGCCATATTACCTTCTTGGAAAAGGGAAGTTGGGAATCTTCACTGACTGCTGACATGTGCCAGGCTAGGGCTTCCCAAAGTTAATTCTGTTGACAACTGGTTATTTTATTTTTAGTTTAAGATGGGGTCTCACTCTGCTGCCCAGGCTGGAGTGCTGTGGCATGATCTCAGCTCACTGTACCCTCCAGCTCCTGGGTTCAAGCAATCCTCCCACCTTTGCCTCCGGAATAGCTGGGACTACAGATGCATACCACCATGCCCGGCTAATTTTTGTTTTTTGTTTTTTTGTTTTTTGTTTTTAAGAGATAGGGTGTCACTATGCTGCCCAGATTGGTTTTGAACTCCTGGGCTCAAGTGATCTGCCCACCTTGGCCTCCCAAAATGCTGGGACTACAGGTGTGAGCCACCACACCCTGCCAGATTCTTTGAGATGCCCCTGGAATTAGGTGTCTAGGCAGTTATTGAAAAGTGCCAAGATCACAAGTGCACATATAGTTTGATTAATTCTCACGCAATGAACACTCCTATGGATCACTACCAACACCCTAGAAACCCCTCTTGTGTATCTTGCAGTTACTAGCCTACCGAAGGTTAACTACTCATCTGACTTCTAAAACCTTATATTAATTTTGGACAGACATTTAAAAATAAAACTTTTTAAAAAACTAATCCCTGCTCATTATAAAAATGTAAATGATTAAGAAGAGTATAAAGGGGCCGGGCACGGTGGCTGAAGCCTGTAATCCCAGCACTTTGGGAGGCCGAGGCGGGTGGATCACGAGGTCAAGAGATCGAGACCATCCTGGTCAACATGGTGAAACCCTGTCTCTTCTAAAAATACAAAAAATTAGCTGGGCATGGTGGTGCGTGCCTGTAATCCCAGCTACTCAGGAGGCTGAGGCAGGAGAATTGCCTGAACCCAGGAGGCTGAGGTTGCGGTGAGCCGAGATCGTGCCATTGCACTCTAGCCTGGGTAACAAGAGTGAAACTCCGTCTCAAAAAAAAAAAAGAAGAGTATAAAGGAAAGTAAAATCTTTCTCTCCTCCATCCTACTCCCCAGAGGTAACCAACCAGTAATAGTTTGATGTGTATCCTTGTAGACCTTATTCTGTACATATTCGGAGATACATATTTTTGTATGTATTTTTACAAAACATGGGATTCAGTTGTGTAAAGCAGTTTGCAATCTGTTTCTTTTATTTAACAACACGTTGTAGATATTTTTCCATGTCAAATTATGTAGACTTAATAACTGTTAATGTGACATTGTATCCCTATACCATGATTTAATTATCAAATCTCTTAAAGAATATTTATTTCTAGACATTTAGTATTATTTTAATTTATAATTATTTAATAAATAATGAGGTTGGATTTCATTCCATGTTATTAAACCATTCATATTTACTCTTCAAAAAACAAAAAGTTTCTGGTGTTTGAGGAACTTTGAAGGACTGTGGCAGGGTTCTTGAGGATAAGGGAACTCGTTTATCTAGGCAACTCTTGGAAGCCATTATGGAGGAAGTCACACTTCCCCAGTATCCTGGAAGGGGGCTTGTGATGGATGAGGTGTGACAGTGGAGGCTATTATGAAAGATGCAGCTCTAGGGCACCATTCTGTGGGAGCATTCTGCCAGCTCTGCCCCCACTTGAGTCCATGTTGGCAGATCTATAGGAGAGGGAATAATGGAAAGGAGACAGTAAGCAAAACAACCCTATGGTGCAATTCTTGACAACTTTCTGGAAAGTTGGTTGTGGGAACTCTTGAGGGGTAAACTTGGGGACAAGGTGGTCTACTGTTTCTCATGTGGGGATTTGTCTTCCATTGATACCTTAATTGGATATGAGTGCTGCTTTAGGAACAAACGTAACGGTTTTTTGTTTTGTTTTGTTTTTTGAGATGAAGTCTTGCTCTGTCACCTAGGCTAGGGTGCAGTGGTATGATCTTGGCTCACTGCAACCTCTGCCTCCCAGGTTCAGGCAGTTCTCCTGCTCCAGCCTCCCGAGTAGCCGGGATGCACTGCAAGCATGCACTGCCATGCCCGGCTAATTTTTGCATTTTTAGTAGAGACAGGGTTTTACCATGTTGTCCAGGCTGGTCTTGAACTCCTGACCTCAGGTGATCTGCCCACTTTGGCCTCCCAAAGTGTCGGGATTACAGGCGTGAGCCATAGCACCCGGCCTCAGTTTCTTTATAGAAGCTCGTTTGGAGTTACTGAATCTGATTTGGCAGGGATGCTAAAAAGTATCTAATACAGACTCTCATTTTAGTAAATAGGGAAGCTGAAATTTGCCCCAATTCTACTTCTGTAGCATCTGTTTAATTTCAGAAGTGAGATTAAAGTTTTAGTCTTATTATTTCAATTCTAAAAATTGTCTCTATGTCACTGTGCAACCTGCCTCCCATCTGCATGCTGAAAATGATAGAATTTGCATGATTGGACTACATATTAGGGGTTTACTCTGCCAGGTATGTGCCAGTTACTTCACATATATTCTTAGTAAAGCCTTACAATAATTTGAAAAAGGGTTTTCTTTTTTTTTTTTTTTTTGAAGCAGAGCCTCTGTTGCCCAGGCTAGGGTGCACTGGTGCAATCTCAGCTCACTGCAACCTCCACCTCCTGAGTTCAAGCAATTCTCCTGCCTCAGCCTCCCAAGTACCTGGGATTACAGGCACGTGCATGATGCCTGGCTATTTTTTTGTATTTTCAGTAGAGATGGGGTTTCACCATGTTGGTCAGGCTGGTCTCAAACTCCTGACCTCAAGTGATCTGCCCACCTCAGCCTTCCAAAGTGCTGGGATTACAGGCATGAGCCATTGTGCCTGGCCTTGAAAAAGGGTTTTCATATCCGCATTTTGCAGATAGGTTCAAGCTTTGGAGGTCTTTGAGTTTTAGTCTGCAGCAACAATTCTATATGAAAAAAAAATTCCTATGTAAATAAGAAGTCCAAATATTGTGAGACTTTGAAATTCTTTAAAGTCGTATACAGTGACATTGCCGTCACCTACCTATTTTTGTGGCCCTCGACATCACATTTATGCAATGTTCACATTTCTTTTTAATGATATTTCCATTAATGGTGCATGGAGCTTTTGCTAGTGAGTAGAACCAAGAAACAGAATATTCTTTGGGAAATATTAATCTATAAAAGACACCTTTTAAAAACAAATGGCAAATTTTAGCAGAAAAGAAAACTTAACATTAAAAATGACTAGGCCTAGCGCAGTGGCTCATACCTGTAATCCTAGCACTGTGGGAGGCTGAGGCCGGCAGGTCACCTGAGGTCAGGAGTTTAAGATCAGCCTGGCCAATGTGGCAAAACCCCATCTCTACTAAAAATAAAAAAATTAGCCAGGTGTGGTGGTGGGCACCGGTAGTCCCAGCTACTCAGGAGAGACTGAGGTAGGAGAATCGCTTGAACCCAGGAGGTGGAGGTCGCAGTGAGCTGAGATCATGCCACCGCAGTCCACCCTGAGTGACAGAGCAAGACTCTGTCTAAAAAAATAAATAAATAAAATAATAAATAAATTAAAACGACTAATATTTACATTACCTATATAGTATTCTTGCCGGAAATGTTAAATTGCATGTAATATTGAGGAAATAACCAGAAAAATTCAGAATGTAGGACATTCTAATTCTATTTAATTAATTCTATTTGGCTTGGACTCTAAGAAAAAAACAAAAACAAAAACAATATGGCCTAATGATATGGTGTAGCTCTGTGTGCCCACCCAAATCTCGTGTTGAATTGTAATCCCCAATGTTGGGGGAGGGACCCGGTGGGAGGTGACTGGATCATGGGGGTGGTTCCTCCTTGATGTACTAGTGATAGTGAGTGAGTTCTCCCTAGATCTGGTTGTTTAAAAGTGGTGGGCGGATCACCTGAGGTCAGGAGTTTGAGACCAGCCTGACCAACATGGAGAAACCCCATCTCTACTAAAAATACAAAAAATTAGCCAGGCGTGGTGGCACATGCCTGTAATCCCAGCTACTCAGGAGGCTGAGGCAGGAGAATCTCTGGAACTTGAGAGGCGGAGGTTGCAGTGAGCCGAGATTGCATCATTGCCCTCCAACCTGGGCAACAAGAGCAAAACTCCATCTCAAAAAAAAAAAAAAAAAAGTGTGTAGCACTTCCCACTTTGCTCTCTCTTCTGCTGACCATGTGAAGATGTGGTCATCTTGCTTCACATCTTGCTTCCCCTTTGCCTTCCACCATGATTGTAAGTTTCCTGAGATGTCCCCATCCATGCTTTCTGTACAGCCTGCGGAACCATGAGCCAATTAAACCTCTTTTCTTTATAAATTACCCAGTCTCTGGTAGTTCTTTTTTTTTTTGAGACAAGAGTCTTATGGAGTGAAGTGACATGATCTCAGCTCACCGCAACCTCTGCCTCCCAGATTCAATTGATTCTTGTGCCTCAGCTTCCCAAGTAGTTGGGGTTACAGGCATAAGCCACCACGCCCGGCCAATGATGACTCTTGAGAGAACTATAAAAAGTATTGAAGCATTTGTCAGAGTACTGAACACACTTTTGTTCTGAGTAGTTTTAGGTTTGGTTCAGCTGAGATTTTTACCCTTAAAGGAATTCTATTTTCAAACTAAAACAAAAAGCAAAAAAATCTAATATTTAAAATAGTAAATTATAGAGGTAGGAAGTAGTTTTCCCAGCTAAACAGATTATTAATCTTTACTGAGAATTTGTATGGACACTTAACATATTAAAGAAACTTTTTAAATGGGTTAATCTTTTGGATTTCTGAGCTTCTGAAAATACTCCTTGCCTAGTAATTAGCTGTAAGTCATTATCAATGTAGTTTTATAATTGTTGAGTGTTACTACTTTCCAACTAAATTATAAATCCCTTAAAGGCATTGTAGGTGTTGATAATCTCATGTCTCCAGGACCTGGCATAGTTGCTTGAATATTTGGGACTGTATATTGCTGGGTGGCAGATCTAATATTTTTTAAGGAGTACAATATTCTCAGTTTGAATGTCCTCATCAACAGAGCTTATGGTCTTAAGTGAGCAGGTTTTCATTGTGTTTCAACTTGGCCAAAGGAAACATTTCAACTTTTCAGGGGAGTGGCTTCTTACTAGCTTATAACGTTAATCAGTCATTGTTGAGAAAGCCCTAACTTTGGCAACTTTATTAGGAAGAACACAAGACGAAAACTGGGCACAAATTCACTGTACAGTAGTCCCTGCCTTTTCCTCAGGAGACACATTCCAGGACCTCCAGTGGATACTCGAAGCCACAGATAGTACTGAACCTATATACTGCTTTTTTTTTTTTTATACAGACATAACTTTGATAAAGTTTATTAATGAGACACAGTAAGAGATTAACAACAACAGTAATAAAATAAGTTATCTGAATGTGGTTTCTCTTTCTCAGAATATCTCACTGTACCCTACTCACCTTTCTTCCTATGACCTATTGATCTGATAACCAAGATGGCTACTATGTGTCCAAGGGACAGGTATCTTATACAATATGGAATGCTGGACAAAGGAATGATTGACTTCCTGGATGGGACAGAGTGGGACAGTGCAGAATGGCAAGAGATTTCATCATGTTACTCAAAACATTGCAGTTTAAAACTTAACTGCTTATTTCTGGAATTTTCCATTTGATATTTTCATACCATACTTGACCTTGGGTAACTGAAACTGCAGAAAGTAAAACTGGAAAAGCAGGGACCACTGTACAACTTTTATTTCTAAAGAACTATAAAACTTGTGTGTTTGCAGATCAAGGAGCAGAGAAACATGAAGGCACAGGTCAGTCCTCTGGGATCACTGATCAAGAGAAGGAGTTATCCACCAGTGCTTTCCAAGCTTTCACAGTAAGAAATGGCTTCTCTTAATCTGCTCAAGTTGTAGGATTCTGTCAAGTATGAATGTTTTCATAGTGAATTTTTAAATTTATAATTTTTATTCTGTAATAATTTGAGAGTTAATTTAGCGGTAGGTACGTTCAATTTTAAAAATAAATGTTTTAGAATTTAAATATGGTGAAAGGAATGGGAGTAGTTGGAGCCATTCCCAAGTTTTCGTAAACATGTTTGAACTCATACACTGTTGTTTTTAAGTCGTTTACATTTAGATTTGTAAGTATATGGGTCAGTCTTTTCATTTTACTGTGCTGTTCTGTTCTTTATTTCTGAAATGTCAGATTCAAAAATTCTGTTTCTTGAAGCTACTTTAAAATAGAACTCCAAAACTTTATTAGCAGAATTTTAACTTTTCTGTTATTAAACGATATGAAAGCAAACCATATTTGGTTATCAGGTTATATGCATGTTAGCAAAAGAACTTGACACTGGTTGTTCAAATATATTTACTAGAAAATAAAATTTGGAGTGGTTATATTACCTTTCTTGACTAGCCTCAGCCATGAATACCCTGCTAGCACTATATATATATGACAATATATTTATTATATCAATATATGTGTCTTATATGTGTCAATGTCAGAGTTTTGAATCTTAGGAAGTAAATATCCACAGTTTCTTAACTGACGTGAATATTGCTTTATCTAGTGACTGATTAGTATAAGTAGGGAAACTTTGTCTTTCTTTTTAAGAACTTTTAAGATAAAGATGAATGAAATATATTTGGAATGATGTACTATTCTTAAAGCTGGTATGTAATTTTGTGTGTGTGTGTGTGGTTTTTTTTAGTCTGGAAATTATGATGCCTGTCTACAACACCTTGCCTGTCTCCAAGATATAAACAAAGATGATTATAAAATAATTTTGAATACAGCAGTAGCCGAGTTTTTTAAAAGTAACCAAACAACAACAGATAATTTGAGACAAACACTTAACCAGCTGAAGAATCAGGTGATACACAAATGAATTTAACTATAAAAAATATTGTTCTGTTTTTTAATTCGTGAAATACAAATAGTTAAGGAAAATAAATGTGATTTGTCTGATATTTGTTGTCTGAAACATTTGCTAGTATTAATTTTATTTCTGTAAAATTATTATTCCAGGAGATGAAAAGTATGTTGTATGATTTTTTTTTTTAATTGGGGTTTTAATTAACTTGAACAGAATAGACTAACATACCAAATTCAAATGAGTGTTGGAATTTTGGGAAAGAAAGAACTATGTGAAGAAGCTTAGCTGTGGAGATATATCTTGTTTATAATTACAAAAATATGATTAATCCTAATGTGAAGTTGTTTTTAGCATTTGAATCAGGAGTTGATTAATTAAGTAGAAGATATTCTGCTTTATATCTGGTTTGAGGCTTGAATTGGGCATTGCTCTGGTTTTAACAGCAGTGTTTCTTGAATCGTGGGGCTGGACCTTTGGTGTTCAAGAGGGCTGATAATATTGATGCTGCTGATAGGATCAGCTGGCATACATTGTGTTCACTGTGTGACAGGACTGTCTGCCAGGAACCTTGTATGCAACTTCTCATTTGTTCCTCTCATTAGTCCTATGAAATAGCTGTATAATTTTTCTCATTTTAAAAATGGGAAAGCCAAAGCATAGATAACTGTGTAAATTGTCCAAAGATACAAAGCCTTTGAGTAGTAAGAGCTGCATGAACTCAGTTGTGTTTAACTCTAGAGCCTGTACTTTAGTTACTGTTTCACACTGTTAGGGAGTCATGAGACCTTTTGAAGACCCTTTCCTGTAATCATGAGTACCATGATACTGTATAATATCACTCTAAAGTGTGACACAGGTAGAAATAAGTGGTCCCTTCAGGCTCTCTATAATCCTTTATAGGCATAAAGTAATTTTTAAACTCCATTAGAATTCAAAAATGAGAATAATAGCTAACATTTATTGAATGCATACTTGGTGCCAAATTCTGTATAAGGTGCATTTTTATGTCTTATCTCATATAAACCTCGCACTCAACTCTCGAGGCAGTGGTGCTTATTATCTCCGTTTTAAAACCAGGGTTTAGGAAGTCTAATAATTTAAATTTATGCAACTAGGAAGCGAAGAAAAGATTTAAACCAGGCCTTCTGACTCTTGAGGCTGTTCTCCTACCTGTCTCAATTTTCATAAATGTATATGTCATCATGTTTCATTACTCTGGTATTATTAATGATGACTTCATCTGGAGATCCTGAATCAGAGGAAAGATAATGTTTGCTGGTAATCTAGTACATGCACCCTGGAACCCCACAGTTTCTACCAGGACAAATTTGTTTGGTCTTTGAGAACAAGTTCAGCCATTAAACTTTTTTTGAATAAGCAATTCCTACAAACTTCCGGTTTGGCCAAAAAAACTTTTTGAAGTTCTTTCATTAGCTTTTATTGTTCATAAGGTTTGTTCAGGGCCTTCCAACTCTTGAGTTTCCTAGAAGTATTTGTACTTGTGGTTACTGGCTTCTTTAAATCATACTTCTGTTCACAGTCACATGTCTTGGGCACAGTGACATTCCTTTTCAACCTATTCCAGTTTAGTTAATAAATGACTAATCTCATTAAATGAATAGTTGTTTTTCTGGCTGGAACAATTGCTAGACTATTTCGGTGAGTTCTAGAATATGAGGCTAATTTATTCACGTGATAATTATTCAACCATTGCTAAATCCAAAACTCCGTAGTTTATCTAAAAGCTTTTCTGACTAAACTCTTCTTAGCTCACTCTCTCCATTACATAACTACAGAAAGCGTTACCTGTGGAAATTGAGTTTTCACTGTTTGAAGATACTGTTTTTAATCACTTTAAGATAGTGACTTCAAAAGTGAAGATTATAAAAAGCTCCCAAACTCATTGAGATGCACTTGTTGTTGGTCAGCTAGGACCACTTCCTAACAATTGAACTATGTCAAGCTTAACCACGCGGGTGGTTGAAGTCTGTTGAAGTCCAGTTACAAAATTTACAAATCATTGTGAACCTTCAGGTTCCTTGCCATTAGTCAAACCAAGGCTGTTCAATCCATGTACCGTATTATCAGAGTTCCACTTCCTGATTTAAGGAAGTTTTGGTCCTAGAATTAATTATTTAAACATTGCACAATAATTTATTTTAATCTTCGTAATGACAAAGATTAGTTTTAGTACAGGTAGACTTCCAATTCCATGTGTTATATGGAATTGTGCAATGGTTGTAAAGCTTGATTAAAATTTAAATGCCTGTTGCTGCAGCTTACAAGAAGCAGGTATACAGTTTTAAAACGCAAAGGGTCATGCTTTTTTTTTTTTTTTTTTTTTTTTTTTTTTTTTTTTTT
>NW_022436944.1:52383737-52481844 GCF_009761245.1 Sapajus apella
TGTGTGTGTGTGTGTGTGTGTGTGTGTGTGTGTGTGTGTGTGTGTGTTTGTATTTTTAGTAGAGACAGGGTTTCACCATGTTGGCTAAGCTGGTCTTGAACTCCTGACCTCATGTGATCCGCCCTCCTTGGCCTCCCTAAGTGCTGGGATTACAGGCATGAGCCACCACACCTGGCTAGCTATTATTAATGTTTAAATTTTACCTTAGTTTTTACGAAATGAAATCAAACTATGAATACTGCGTAACATTTTTATGGGAAAGGTCATTTTGAGTTTGTTGCACGCCTGGTGTAGCCTCTTGTAGGTCATGAGACTAGGAAGTGGGAATCCTCCTCAGCAGCCATGTTGCCGGTTAAAACAGGGAAGATAGCTTCACAGTGACAAGGAAGATAATTGTCTAGCCTTGTACTGGGTACTTAATAAAGTCTCATCAAAACATTTTACTTAAAATTTTATTATGTTTGGCACAGACAAATGAAAATTATTTTTAGTATGTGAGAGCAATTAAAATCTAAAGGTACTGTTGAAAGTATGGGAAAATTCAGAATAAGAATGTTAGCCTGTGTTCCTTTTTATTCATATGAATTCTTTCACTTTTGTCCTTTATTTCTTTAATGTTGTTAAAATATAATCTCTGGTGATTGCTCTATAGGTCCACTCAGCTGTTGAAGAAATGGATGGATTAGATGATGTTGAAAACAGCATGTTGTACTATAATCAAGCAGTCATTCTTTATCATCTGCGACAGTATACAGAAGCCATATCAGTTGGTGAAAAACTTTATCAGTTCATAGAGCCTTTTGGTATGTTATCTGTCAAGTCAAAAATTTCCCTATCTTCCCCATACTTGCAAAGTTGTCTGGTACTTTTACCTAGATAACCTAAATCTGAGAAGTCCACGTCAGTATTCAAAGAAAAAAAGAAAAGCCATATCAGCTTTTCTTAATGGTTAGAAAAGTTAAAAATGTAATCCAGGTTTTGTTTTGAGTGTCCCTTCCTTCCTAAATTTTGAAGATAACTATTAAAAATGCTGTCGGGAAAGTGTTGAAAACACTTAGTGATTTTTGTGGGGTTTTGCTGTTTAAACACCATGTTAGTGCACCTGATCCTTTCTTTCTTTAGTACGTTAAGGAAGTAGCATTTTGGAATGTTAGGGGACGGTGAAGTATTCATTTTTGCCTATTGCCTAACTGAAATTTTTGACACTGATTATGGAGTAGGAAGTATAGAACTGTGTTAGCTTTTTTGCTGTCTTAATTAACTTACTAACCCCAAGTAGGAGTAGTAAGAAAAGTAAGGGCAAAGAAAAAAAGGGCAAAGGAGAAAGCTGGACCCAGGAAATGGTTGTTGGAGAGGGCACTTCATTTCCAGCCCGCAAGCAGTCATATTCCATTTGTGAGTTACATTTTTGTCTTTTTTTCCATGATTACTTTCTTTTAAATTCAAAACACGAATGAGAATTCCTAATTTATCAGTAACACCTAATTGCTGATGTGGTTACCACAGGGCAAGCGGTGGGGTGTGATAGCGCTCTGTGGCGCTTTGGGAAGAGGTAGAGAGTCCCCTTTTGCTGACAGCTGGTTGAACAGCTGATTACTATGGCTCCAAAGAGCCATTTCGAATTGCTTCTCTTCTTTCCCTGAATCCTGAGAGCTTGGTAGCCGGACAGACTGGGCAGGAGAGACACCAGTGGTAAGGGTTTATGTAATTAGTGATCAAGTCCTTCTGTATAGCTATAAATCAGAATTGCGCTTTTAGGAATGTACATGTTTTTCTATAAAGCTTCTGTTACTGGTGCTTCTTAGAATTTCCGGAATTCATGAAATCCTGTTAATCTGCACTGTTGCTGAACAGAATATATTAATAGTAATCAACTAGTCAGTGTTCACATCCATTTTTCTTTGAAAATATTATGGCTTTTTTTTTTTTAACTTTTACTGCTTGGTTCTTTTTAAAGACTATTTTTTAGAGAAGGTTTAGGTTTATAGCAAAATCAAGAGGAAAGTACAGAGGTTTCCCATGTGTCCTCTGCCCCAACCCATCCATAGCCTCCCTCATTACCGTTATCCCCACAGTGTGGTGCTTTTGATGTAATTGATAAACCTACATCGACACATCATAATCATGCAAAGTTCATAGTTTATGTTAGAGTTCATTCTTGGTGTTGTATTTTCTATGTATTTGGACAAATATATCCATCATAGTATCATATAGAGTATTTTTTATTGCCCTAAGAATTCTGTGTTGTGCCTATTCATTCCCTTTCTACCTATAACCACTGATCTTTTTACTGTCTCTGTAGTTTTGCCTTTTCTAGAGTGTCAAACTTGGAATCATAACTACTCAGCTTCTTTTTTTTTTTTTTTTTGGAGGGGGATGGGTTCTCATTCTGTTGCCCAGGCCGGAGTGTAGTGTTGTGATCTCCACTTACTGCACCCTCCGCCTCCTGGGCTCAGGTGATGCTCCCACTGCAGCTTCCTGAGTAGCTGGGGCTACAGTCCTGCACCATTATACCCAGGTAATTTTTGTAATTTTTCTAGAGACTGGGTTTCGCCATGTTGCCTAGGCTGGTCTTGAACTCCTGGGCTCAAGCAATCTACCCACCTTAGCCTCTCAAAGTGTAGGGATTACAAGTGTGAACCGCCATGCCTGGCCAGTACTCAGATTCTTCATACAACATCTATTAATTGAGCACATGGGCCAATACTGTGGGCCAGACACTGTTCTGAGGTCTGGAGATAACATAGTGAATGAAATACGGAAACTCTACCCTCGTTAAGCTTCTATTCTAATGAGAGAGAAAGCAACGTAATAAAAAAAACACCTATTCCTTGGTATTCAAGGAGGTTTGGTTTTAGGACACCCCTCCTCAGATACCAAAATCTTCTGATACTTAAATCGCTTATATAAAATGGTGTAGTATTTACATATAGTCTGTGCACATCCTCCTGTACATTTTTTTTTTTTTTTTTTTTTGAGACGGAGTTTCGCTCTTGTTACCCAGGCTGGAGTGCAATGGCGTGATCTCGGCTCACCGCAACCTCCGCCTCCTGGGTTCAGGCAATTCTCCTGCCTCAGCCTCCTGAGTAGCTGGGATTACAGGCACACACCACCATGCCCAGCTGATTTTTTGTATTTTTAGTAGAGACGGGGTTTCACCATGCTGACCAGGATGGTCTCGATCTCTTGACCTCATGATCCACCCGCCTCGGCCTCCCAAAGTGCTGGGATTACAGGCTTGAGCCACCGCGCCCGGCCCCTCCTGTACATTTTAAATAATCTCTAAATTACTTATACCTAATACACCATAAATGCAATGAAAATATTTTTGTACCGTATTGTTTAGGGAACAGTGATGGGGAAAATACCTGTACATGTTCAGTACAGATGCAACAACTCTTTTTTTTCTTTTAATATTTTTAATCCGAGATTGGTGGAATCTATGGGCGTAGAACCCACAGATACAGGGGGCTGGCTGTATATTGAATGCTGTGAAGTAAAGCTAAAATTGAGTGAGAATATAGACATTGACTGTGGGGATGTTTTAAGTAAGGCCTGGGATGAGACCTGAATAAAGGAGGGACGCTACTCTTTCTTTATTTCTTTTTTTTTGGAGACAGAGTCTCACTCTGTCGCCCAGGCTGGAGTGTGCAGTTGTGCGATCTTGGCTCACTGCAACCTCCGCCTCCTGGGTTTAAGCAGTTCTGCTGCCTCAGCCTCCCAAGTAGCTGGGACTACAGGCACATGTTGCCACACCTGGCTACTTTTTTGTATTTTAGTAGAGACATGGTTTCGCCGTGTTGCCAAGGCTGGTCTCAAACTCCTGAGCTCAGACAATCCGCCTGCCTCGGCCTCACAAAATGCTAGGATTATAGGCATGAGCCTTGCTACTCTTTAGAGGGAAAGCATTCTCACCAGAGGCAATGGGATATGGAGAAGACTTGAGGTGAGAGGCATTGTTTGGTGAGAGCAATAGCAGCAAGGTCATTCTGTCATTTTCCTCCTAGAGTAGGAAATAAAGTTAGAAATAGCCACAGGCGGAACAGGTAAAGCCTAGAGCAGGGCTTACTGTCTTAGGTGCAGTGAGAAGCCCTTGGAGATATGTGACCTTTGCATACCAGCCATGTAAATTTCTGATTTTGAATGAATTCCACTCTTTAAAGGCTTTTGAAATTTTCTGTTCCAGACCTTATTTTTCCTTTTATCTTCTTTTTTGAAAGAAAAGATAGTTTTTAATGCACCATGTTAACTTCCCTCTCTTCATTGGGTTCTTTTTCTTTTGAAGGTCTTTTCTCTTGGCAGTCTCCATTTTCTGATTTACTCCAGTCCATATCTTGCTTCTTTTGCTTCTGTAATCAGATTTTTTTCCCCATCTCTGTGACCTAGAAAATAAATCTATTTCATAGAGTCATAGACTTTTTTAGTTAGAAGGAATCTCACAAGATCCCCTGATCTACTCCTCTGCCTTCAGGCAGGTAAAATATTCTCTTCATTTTACAGGTCAGCCAGCCAAGGTCTGAAAAGTTAAATGATGTACAGAGACCACACATATCTAGTTAGTGGCTGAATAGGTGAATTGAGTATCCCTTATCCAAAATGCTTGGGACCAGAAGTGTTTCAGATTTGGGATTTTTTTTAAATATTGGAATATTTGCAGTACACTTACTGGTTCAGCGTTCCTAACCTGAGGTCCAAAATGCTACCATGAGCATTTTATTTGACCATCATTGGCGTTCAAAAAGTTTTGGATTTTGAGGCTGGACACAGTGGCTCACACCTGTAGTCCCAGCACTTTGTGAGGCCAAGGTGGCGGATCACTTGAGCTGAGGAGCTTGACACTAGCCTTGGCAATATAGTGAAACCTCGTCTCCATTAAAAAATTAGCCAGGCATGGTGGCATATGTTTGTGGTCCCAGCTACTTGGGAGGCTGAGGTGAAAGAATCTCTTTAGCCTAGTAGGCAGCAGCTGCAGTAAGCCAAGATTGTAACACTGTACTCCAGCCTGGGTGACAGAGTGAGATGCTACCTCAAAAACAAAACAAAAAAAAGTTTTGCATTTTGGAGGATCGCAAATTTCGGATTTCAAAATTTCAGGGTAGGAATGTTCAACCTCTACTGGAATTCTGGTTTATTTCCACCTAAAGTAACATTCTTCATTATATATGCTAGTGTTTAGTAGATATTTTCTCAAGGAAGATGTAATCACTGGAACTTCTGAAATGAGACGCCTTGTAAGTGCCTAATACAATGACATTGTTAGCATTGCAGGTTGCTTCCATTTATGGCTCCAGGTGATACGCATTCATTGGACTAAAGACTTAGGCTTTGCTATTTAAAGCTTTGTATCGTTTTTGAAGGGTAGTCTGAGATGTGTGTTTTACTTTAGATTGTGACTATTATTTTCCTGTGTTTTTTTCTCCCAGAAGAAAAATTTGCCCAAGCAGTGTGTTTTTTGCTTGTAGACCTATATATATTAACCTACCAGGCTGAGAAAGCTTTGCATCTTCTTGCTGTTCTAGAAAAAATGATTTCACAGGGTAACAATAACAAAAATGGAAAGAATGAGGTAAGTGTTTAAAGTTGATCAGAATAAAATCTAAAATATGATTCCCTCTGCTTGTTAGTTTATTGGATTAAAAAGAAAATTTAAATTTGATTAATTTTTGTGGTTATGAGCTATTTAACAGTTTTAAGATACAGTTTTCATATCATAACCTTTACCATTTTAAAGTGTAGAGTTTAGTGGTTTTTAATGTACTCACATTTGTACAACCATCACCACTATCTAGTTTTGGAATATTTGTATCACCCCAAAAAGAAACCTTGTACCATTTACAGTCACTCCCCATTTCCCCCTTTCCTCATCCCCAAGCAGCCATTAATCTATTTACTGCCTCTGGATTTACCTTCTAGACGTTACATGTAAATGGAATCGTAATATGCAGCCATTTGTAACTGGCTTTTTTTACTTAGTATAATGCTTTCAAGCTTCATCCATGTTGTAGCATATACTTATTTTTTTTCATATACTTCATGCCTTTTGTGGCTGAATATGAATATGCCACATTTAAAAAATTCTTTATCAGTTGGTGGACATTTGGGTTCTTTTCTATTTTTGGTTATAGATAGTGCTTCTGTGAACATTTGTGTACAAATTTTTGTGTTATACGTTTTCAGTTATCTTGGATATAATATTTATGAGTAGAATCACTGGGTTATATGATATCTTAACTCTATATTTAACCCTATACAAGACTGTTTTACAAAGTGACCACACTATTTTAGATTCCCTCCAGCAATTTGTGAGGTTATAATTTCTCCACATTGTTACCAACACTTGTTATTGTCTTTTAAAAAAAAAAATTTAGCAATCTTACTAGGTGTGAAATGGTATCTTGTTACAGTTTTGATTTGCGTTTTCCTAATGACTAAGGATGTACATTGAGTATCTTTTCATATATGAGATATTATTTTTATAGAATTTAAAGATTGGAATTAAGACAATAGAATCCATAATCTGGATAAACACTGTAGCTTTCATTAGGGAAAATTTCATCATTAAAGTTCTTCAAAAAATACATATGTGGCTGGGTGTGGTAGTTCATGGCTGTAATCCCAGCACTTTGAGAGGCCAAGGCGGGCAGATCACCTAAGGTCAGGAGTTTGAGACCAACCTGGCCAACATGGTGAAGCCCTGTCTCTACTAAAAATACAAAAGTTAGCTGGGCATGGTGGTGCACACCTGTAATTCCATCTACTCTGGAGGCTAAGGCATGAGAATCACTTGAACCTGGGAGGCAGAGTTTGCAGTGAGCCAAAATTACGCCACTGCACTCCAGCCTGGGAGACAGAGCAAGACTCCAACTCAAAAAAAAAAAACAACAAAAAAAAACGAGAGCATACATTTTTAATGTTTCGGCTTCACCATGTTCTAGTGAGAGACTTGGTGCCCAGTACGAGTACATCCTGGGTCTCATGTTTTTTCTTTTGCTTGTGCTTCTGATTATCAAGAGATGACCCTTCTTTCTTCCTTTTTCTGCCCCTTTGTCTTCAAAGAAATGTTTGCAGGAAACATTGTCAATACCATTTTACCAGTGTACATTCTTGACGTTTAAAAAGAAAATAAATATCTGGCATTACTTTTTTCAATTTAAGGATGTGTTCATAAGGGATTTCAGTTGAATAACCTTAGCATTTTACTGAAACATCGTGTAGTAAAATATTTATCTTTGCTGGGCACAGTGGCTCACACCTGTAATTCCAGCACTTTGGGAGGCTGAGGCGGGAAGATCACCTGAGGTTGGGAGTTCAAGATCAGCCTGACCAACATGAAGAAACCCCGTCTCTATTAAAAATACAAAATTAGACAAGCATTGTGGTGCACGCCAGTAATCCCCCCTACTTGGGAGGCTGAGGCAGGAGAATCGCCTGAACCCAGGAGGCGGAGGTTGCGGTGAGCCAAGATCGTGCCACTGCACTCCAGCCTGGGCAACAACAGCAAAACTCCGTCTCAAAAAAAAAAAAAAAGATTATATTCAGTACTTTAGTATTTGATTATTATCTAGTTTAGCAGATGCTTATATACTCTGCCAGCTTATAAGGTACTCTGCTAGATACTAAGGTGACAAAAACAAAAACATTGCCGTCCTCGCTTTCAAGGTTCTGAGATTTAGGAAGAGATAAATTGGGCAACATCTATTCATGGACAGGGAGGAAAGAGGTGAAAGAAGTTGGGGGATGTTTCAAAGGAATTTAGACATTTGATTTGGGCCTCAGAAAATGATTAACAATTTGACAAGCCAGAGAAGGAAGGGTGGGTGGAGCAGGATAACCAGCCTGGCAGAGAATATCACAGAAGGTATGGGTTTGTGTTGTGCTGGAAACCTTTCTGGTAATGAGACGGACAGTACCAGAGAAACGCTGTGGAGAGCAGTGGGAGATGAGGTTGGCAATGTGAGTATGAGTGATAGCTTGAAGAACTTTGAATACTAGGAAGTTCAGATTTGATGTGATTGGCAGTGTTCATAACAGAGAAAGTTTTAAGAAGTGGGTGATAGATTCTGTTCTGGGTTTTAGAAAGATAATCAGTTTTTCTTAAGTAATATTCAGGCTTTTTAAAACAAGCCCAGGCTAGGCACAGTGGCTCATGGCTGTAATCCTGGCACTTTGAGGGGCCTAGGTGGGAGGATCAGTTGAGCCCAGGAGCTTGAGCCTGGGCAACATAGGGAGACCCCTGTCTCTATGAAAAATTAAAATTAGTAAATAAAACCAGCTCATTATGACGTTCAACTGTGAGCTTCTCATGCGTAGAGTTTTCTGTTGCCCACTTTAGACCACTGAACCTCAGTCTCTGGGAGTGGGACCTGGGATTCTGCCATTTTTAAAGACAGGTTCTTGCTCTGCCACCTTAGGCTGGAGTACAGTTAGCACAGTCACGGCTCACTGCAGCCTTCATCTCCTGGGCAGTCTTCCCACCTCAGCCCCCTGAGTAGCTGGGACTACCGGTACATGCCACCACACCCAGCTAATTTTTGTATTTTTTGTAGAGATGGGATTTCAACGTGTTACCCAGGCTGGTCTCGAACTCCTGGGTCAAGCGATCCACCCACCTCAGCCTCCCAAAGTGCTGGGATTACAGGCATGGACCACCATGCCCCACAAATTCTACATTTTGAAAATGCTCTCTAGGTAATTTAGATTAGCTTACTTGGAAATCACTGATTTAAACTATGGTCAAAAATGTTTAATTTTGGAAAACTTTGTCTTACCACCCTACAGACTGGTAATAACACCAACAAAGATGGATCTAATCATAAAGCTGAAAGTGCAGCCCTAATAGAAGCTGCAAAATCAAAGATACATCAGGTACTGTAAATTTTAAAGGGGGATAATACATCACATGTATTTAATTGTAGTTATATAAATGAAGCAATGAGATCATTGGCACATATGTTTGTTTGACTTTGACGTATTATAGTTTAGAAGCACATTTATGCTAAATATATTTTGCTTAAGATGATAATATAATTTATTTAAATTGCTCTATAAATTTTGAGAGAAATGGCCTGGGGATATACTGCATGATAAAATCAACTTGTAGAATTTTAAAAGTCATTGTTAGCCATGTACAGATGATGATTGGTAGGATTTTTCCCTGGAACTTGAGTAGTTGAGTTTTGTTTTGGTTTGGTTTGTTTTGAGATGGAGTCTTACTCTGTCACCCAAGCTGGAGTGCAGTGGCGCAGTCTTGGCTCACTGCAACCTCTGCCTCTCAGGTTCAAACGATTCTCCTGCCTCAGCCTCCCAAATAGCTGGGATTACAGGCGCATATCACCACACCCAGCTAGTTTTTTGTATTTTTAGTGGAGACAGGGTTTCACCATGTTGGCCAAACTCCTGACCTCAGGTGATCCATCTGCCTCGGCCTCCCAAAATACTGGGATTAGAGGCGTGAGCCACTGCATGTGGCTAAGTTTTTATTCTACCATGATTTTAGTATTTTGAAATATATTCAAAGAGTACAGTGAAAATAGCATTTTTTAAAATTCTAAACTTGATTTGGCAAGTAATTAGTATAACTATGTTGTAAATAGATTGGGTTTAATTTTCTTTTTTTTTTTTTTTTTTTTTTTTTTGAGATGGAGTTTCACTCATGTTACCCAGGCCGGAGTGCAATAGCGCGATCTCGGCTCACCGCAACCTCCGCCTCCTGGGTTCAGGCAATTCTCCTGCCTCAGCCTCCTGAGTAGCTGGGATTACAGGCATGCACCACCATGCCCAGCTAATTTTTTTTTTGTATTTTTAGTAGAGACGGGGTTTCACCATGTTGACCAGGATGGTCTCGATCTCTTGACCTCGTGATCCACCCGCCTCGGCCTCTCAAAGTGCTGGGATTACAGGCTTGAGCCACCGCGCCCGGCCTAATTTTCTTAATTAGAAAGTAAAACTTTATATAAATCCACCATAGTTCTAACATACTAACATTTTCCCTTTGACAGTATAAAGTACGAGCTTATATCCAAATGAAGTCTCTGAAAGCATGTAAAAGGGAAATCAAGTCAGTCATGAATACTACTGGAAATGTAAGTTTCTTCTGGACTTTTGTTTTTCAGTTGTGTCTTTCTTATTTAGACTATGGGTATTTGTCAGTTTTAAATAATTTACCTTAGTCTATTAGATATACTGCCAGATGTGAACCTTGCTGTTTTGAAGTTGGGGAGTAGTAGTAATGCTATGTCTATAGTTTAATATTTTTTTTTTACTTAAAATTACGACAAGCACTTTTCTATTTTATGTAGCCTTCAAAACCACCATTTTAAATAACTGCCTAGTGTTCTGTGACTGGTTTTTCACAATTCACTTAAACGTTTTGCTAACATTAGACATTTAGGTTATTTTAGAATTTTTTAGTATTATACGCAAAACATTTATGGCTGGGTGCAGTGGCTCATGCCTGTAATCCCAACACTTTGGGAGGCCAAGGTGAGTGGATCACCTGAGGTCAGGAGTTCAAGACCAGCCTGACCAACATGATGAGACCCTATCTCTACTAAAAATACAAAAATTAGCCAGGTATGGTGGTGCGTGCCTGTAGTCTCAGCCACCGGGGAGCCTGAGATGGGAGGATCACTTGAACCCAGTAACCAGAGGTTGCAGTGTGCCGAGATCTTGCCGTTGTACATCTTTAATGAATGTATTATTATTATATTTAATAATAATAGTAAAAACATACTGTTACATCTTAAATAGACTGTTACATCTTTAATAAATGTATTATTATTATTAAAGATGTAACAGTCAAACTGTAGCCAAAACCTGCCCCTTCCAAATGACTTTTGGCTTGATAGTACCTTCAATTTAACTAGTACTAAAGTATTTGAGATAGAATTACTCCTTCCCTCCACACCCTCCACCCTAATCTTTCATTGATAATTTTTAAGATAGTGTAGGGAAGAAACAGAGTTGTGAACAATCTTGATGCTTCTAGGAAAACTATAAATTTAGAAGTATAGTCATGAGAAAATATGATTAGAAATCTCAGGCACGATCCAGATTAGTCACTGAGTTATTATGCTGTGATTTTCGAGAACAATTATGGCCTAGATAGACCTGAGCCTGGGAGGGAAAGGCCTAATTAGCCAGCCAGCCATTATCAAACCTTTTTTTAAAAAAAATGATAAAAGACATAACTCCTGCCTTAATGGAGACCAGGGTCATAGAAGAAAGACAAATGAAAATTATTATAATTCAGCATATAATGGTCATCTTAAATCAGCGAAAACTTCAGGAGGAATAGCCACCATTAAGAATAAGCGCAGAGGTGGCACACGCCTGTAATCCCAACACTTTGGGAGACTGAGGCGGGCAAATCGTAAGGTCAGGAGTTTGAGACCAGCCTGGCCAATATGGTAAAACCCCATCTCTACTAAAACAAAAAATTAGTTGGGCGTAGTGGCAAGCGCCTGTAGTCCCAGCCACTCGGTAAGCTGAGGCAGAAGAATCGCTTCAACCCGGGAGGCAGAGGTTGCAGAGCCAAGACCGCACCATTGCACTCCAGCGGGGGAAAAAAAAAAACCCCCCGGCTCAAAAAAAAAAAAAAAAAAAAGCACTGAAAACCCTTGTTTCCTTAATGACCAGAACTCTGGGATGGGCAAGAAGCAGAGTAAAGGATAAAAAAGGATTAAGAAGGAAAGCCTGTTGCTAAATTAAGTGAATAAATAGGTCAGGCATGATGGCTCACGCCTGTAATACCAGCGCTTTGGAAGGCTGAGGCAGGGGGATCACCTGAGGTCAGGAGTTTGAGACCAGCCTGGCCAACATGGGGAAGCCCTGTCTCTACAAAAATTAGCCAGGCATGATGATACATGCCTGTAATCCCAGCTACTTAGGAGGCTGAGACAGGAGAATTGTTTGAACCCAGGAGTCAGAGGTTACAGTGAGCCGAGATCATGCCACTGCACTCCAGCCTGAGCAACAGAGCAAGACTCCGTCTCAAATAAATAAATAAATAAAGATTCAAGATGTCCTTCTGAATGGATGTTTAGTCTCCAGAGCTCTGCATGCTTTCATACTCCAAATAGGTGCTACTATTTAGAGGGTCCTCCACCATGAGGATTCTTAGGATAAGTGAAAGGTAATCTACCAATCAAAATGTGATTTTTGGAACAGCAAGATTAGTGCTTACAAATAAGGCATTCTGTCGAAAAATTCTTCCATTTATAGAATGACAGTTTGTTTTTTTTTAATTTGGAAAAGTATTCGACTATTTATATCTGTAGGTTCTAATGAAAGGTGCATTTGTATCCTAAAAAGAAAGATCTCCAATCTCTCTAGTAACTATTAAAATGAAGGACATAGTGTGCTGTCAAATTGATTTTCAGTTAGTAGTGTAGTGGATGAACACAATCAGTTGATAATCTACAGACTTTATTCTTTTTTTTGAGAAGTGGTATTGCTCTGTCACCCAGGCTGGAGTACAGTGGCATGATCTTGGCTCACTGCAACCTCCGCCTCCCAGATTCAAGGGATTCTCCTGCCTCAGCCTCCCAAGTAGCTGGGACTACAGACATGCGTCGCCACGCCCAGCTAATTTTTATATTTTAGTAGAGAAGGACTTTCACCATGATGGCCAGGCTGGTACAGACTATATTCTTATACCTATATTAATTTTTTCAGGTAGACCCTTAGCAATTCTCTTTATAAAGTGCTCTCTGACAGGTTTCAGTTTTTTAGATTGTGAGAGCAATGAAAAATCTAGAGACTATATAGTTTTTTGTGACTGTGACTTAATTAATTCGTTTATGGCTTTGAGCACATGTCAGTACGACAGTATAATTAAGATCCTACATTAGGCGTCTGAAAACAATTATAAGTAATGTTTATATTTTCTCTACAGTCTGCACCCTCTCTCTTTCTTAAAAGCAATTTTGAGTACTTAAGAGGTAATTATCGAAAAGCAGTGAAGCTATTGAATAGTTCAAACATTGCTGAGCATCCAGGATTCATGAAAACAGGTAAAAGAAAATTGTGAAATTTTAACTTTTTTATCTTCCTCTTCTACTCCTTCTTACTTGTCCACCTCCCAACACCTGGTCTTTCAAGTGATTTATCCTAATTTTTCTTTTTCTTTTTTTCTTTCTTTTTTTTTTTTTTTTTTTTTTTGGCTCTGTATGCTCTGATTCTTTTTTTGGTGGGGACGGAGTATCACTCTGTCTCCCAGGCTGGAGTGCAGTGGAAGACTTGGCTCACTGCAATATCTGCCTCCTGAGTTCAGGTGATTCTTCTGGCTCAGCCTCCTAAGTAGCGGGATTACAAGCGTGCAGTACCACACCCAACTAATTTTGTATTTGTAGTAGAGACGGGGTTTCTCCATGTTGATCAGGCTGATCTCGACCTCCTTACCTCAGGTGATCTGCCTGCCTTGGCCTCCAGAAGTGCTGAGATTACAGGTGTGAGCCACCACACCCAGCCATATGCTAATTTTTCAATGAAAATGTTTTAATATTTCTGCTGCAAAAAAATTCCAGGAATTCTTGTCTCTACTTTAGAAGAAACCTCATTACTTCTTGCTTTTACTTTGCTTTCTTTCCTTTTTTTAGATACTTTTCCAGGTTGGATCGCTTTTTTCTTTTCCTTTCTTTCTCTTTCTCTTCTTTTTCTTTTTGAAACAGGAACTTGCTTTGTCACCCAGGCTGCATGCAGTGCTACAATCACAGCTCACTACAACCTCGACCTCCTGGGCTCAAGCGATTCTCTTGCCTCAGCCTCCCAGGTAGCTGGGACTATAAGAATGCACCACCATGCCTGGCTTATTTATTGTAAAAATAAGGTCTCACTATGTTGCCAGGCTGGTCTCAAACTTTTGGGCTCAAGTGATCTGGTGACCTCTGTCTCCCAAAGTGATGGGATTACAGGTGTGTCACTGTGCCTGACCCAGATCACTTTTCTTTAGCCAACTTGCTCTTTTTTTTTTTTTTTTTTTTTGAGACAGAGTCTTGCTCTGTTGCCCAAGGTGGAGCGAGTGGCACGATCCTGGCTCACTACAACCTGCACCTCCCGGGTTCAAGTGATTCTCCACCGCAGCCTCCTAAGTAGCTGGGACTACAGGCATGTACCACCACACTCAGCTAATTTTTCTAATTTTTGGTACAGTCTGGGTTTCATCATGTTGGCCAGGCCAGTCTCAAACTCCTCACCTCAAGTCATCTGCCTACCTCAGTGTCTTAAAGTGCTGGGATTACAGGCGTGAGCCACTGCACCTGGCTGTTTCATTTGTTTTTATAAGGTCCTTGGATTTTTGCTTTGAGACCTTTTAAGTAAATATATAACATTCTTATTTTTTTCTGCTATAAAGGCAGTTAATAATACGATTTTTTTCAGTAACTTGCCCAATTAATATGACTTCTTCAGATCATTAACTACATCAAAAATCTTTCTATAAAGCTAGGAAGATAAGTGTTATTACATATTCTTGCTTCTATTTAGAAAGTCTTACAAATCCCTTGATATTAATGGTAACATGAAAGTAAAAATTGTGAATGTCATTTAGGTTTATATCATTACTATTTTATGGAGCAGGAGAAGGAAAATCATTTATTCAAGAAATGAGGATAAACGATTGAAAATGTATGTTTTGCCTCAAGTTTAAAATGCAAACTATATGGTTTTTGATTTGTTTTGTCTTATTTTGTTTTGTTTTGGATTCTATTTAGATACACATACGAGTATACATGCCAACACACTCAGACCTTCCCCCATTTACCCTTTCAGTTCACTGGAATGATGGAGGATGGAGAAGGGCACTTTGTTCCTTATGATTCTCTTGAGGGTGTTCTTCCTTTTCTGAATACCCATTTCTAATTCTGCTCAATTTTAGTTTTTTGTTTTCATTTTCGTAGTTTCTCCTCAGGAGCCCGCTAACAGTTACGCAACATGAAATGATCCCTCAAACTGAAAAGATAATACACTTTGAGAAAACTTTGCTTAGGATTTTCTTGATGTAGATGTCATTGTCAATCTTTAAAATGGAGGCAGGAGCTGGAAGTGGTGGCTCATGCCTGTAATCCTAATGCTTTGGGAGATCAAGGCAGGAGGACCAGAAGTTCGAGGCTACAGTGAGCCATGGTCATGTCACTGCACTCCAGCCTGGGCAACAGAACAAGGCCTTGTCTCTAAAAATTAATAAATTAATAAATAAAGATGGCCAGGTGTGGTGGCTCACACCTATAATCTCAGCACATTGGGAGACCGAGGCCAATGGATCATTTGAGGTCAGGAGTTCGAGACCAGCCTGGCCAATATGGAGAAACCGTGTCTCTACACGATATACAAAAATTAACCAGGTACAATAATGTATGCCTGTAATCCCAACTACTTAGGATCCCATAGTGCTGGGATTACAGGTGTGAGCCACCGAGCTCAGCCTAGTTTTTGTCTTTTAAATATTGTAATTTCTTAATTTAAAATTATGTCAGAAGATTACCTTTAGTTTTTAGTGTTAAGCAATAAATTATTAATGATTATTAATTTTATCATTTTAGTCAGGCATTTTATACCATTAAGGGCAAAGATTGTTTTGGAATGTTTGGTTAGCCATTTAGAAAAAGAATACTAAAGCTTAGATTACTTTCATTACACCAAAATAAAATCCAGAGAGATTAAGGATTAAAATGTAAAATTAAATAAAAGCAGTAAGATAAAACTTGGAAGAATATTTAAATTTTGTGATGGGGAAGGCTTGAATAAACATTTTCCAAAATCTAAGTACCATAGAGTTTAGAAAACATTGCTATATTTGACCACATTAAAATGTATGATTAAAAATGTAAACGCGTATACACATACTGAAACAAGTCACAAAACAGATGACAAACAGAGGTGGGCAGGAATATTTGAAAAAGATGTGACAGAAGGGTTCTTTAACATATAAACCAACTAGTAACCAACAGGAAAAACATCTGTAACCAGATAAATAGATTGGCCAGGAACGGTGCTCACTCTTGTAATCTCAGCACTTTGGGAGGTCCAGGCAGGAGGATCACTTGATTCCAAAAGCTTGAGACCAGCCTGGGCAACATAGTGAGACCCTGTCTCTACAAAAAATTTTAAAAATTGGCCGGTGCAGTGCCTCACGCCTGTAATCCCAGCACTTTGGGATGCCAAGGTGGGCGGATCATGAAGCCAGAAGTTTGAGACCAGCCTGATCAACATAGTGAAACCCCGTCTCTACTAAAAATACAAAAATTAGCTGGGCATGGTGGTGGGCGCTTATAATGCCAGCTACTCAGGAGGCTGAGGCAGGAGAATCACTTGAACCCAGGAGGTGGAGGTTGCAGTGAGCCGAGATCACAACACTGCAGTCCAGCCTGGGTGACAGAGCAAGACTCCATCTCATTAATTAATTAATTAATTAATTAAGCTGGGCATGGTAGCCCACACCTGTAGTCCCAGCTACTCAGGAGGCAGAGTCATGAGGATTGTTTGAGCTCAGAAGGTTGAGGCTGTAGTAAGCCCTAATTATGCCAGTGCACTCTAGCCTGGGCAACAGAATGAGACCCTGTTTCAGAGGAAGGAAAAAAAAATAAGGGTAAAAGACAAGAAGAGGCAACATACAGGCTAAAAAATACAAATTCCCAAACATGAGAAGATGCCTAGCCACTGTGGTATTTAAAGAAATGTGAATTAAAATTGGTAGAGACTTATGGTTTAACAAACATAAGAAGGATTTTATATATTCTGTTCTGTTCTTTCCTTTTCTTTTGAGACGGAGTCTCACTCTGTCATCCAGCCTGGAGTGCAACGTCAGGATCTCGGCTCACTGCAGCCTCCACTTCCCAGGTTCAAGTAATTCTCCTGCCTCAGCCTCCCAAGTAACTGGGATTATCAGCGCCCTCCATCACACCTGGCTAATTTTTGTGGGTTTTTTTGTTGGTTTGTTTGTTTGTTTTTGAGTCGGAGTTTCGCTCTTGTTACCCAGGCTGGAGTGCAATGGCGCGATCTCGGCTCACCGCAACCTCCGCCTCCTGGGTTCAGGCAATTCTCCTGCCTCAGCCTCCTGAGTAGCTGGGATTACAGGCACACGCCACCATGCCCAGCTAATTTTTTGTAGTTTTAGTAGAGACGGGTTTCACCGTGTTGACCAGGATGGTCTCGATCTCTTGACCTCGTGATCCACCCGCCTCGGCCTCCCAAAGTGCTGGGATTACAGGCGTGAGCCACCGCGCCCGGCGTAATTTTTGTGTTTTTAGTGGAGGTAGGGTTTTACCATATTGGCCGAGCTGGTCTCAAACTCTTGTCCTCAAGTGATTCACCAACCTTGGCCTCCCAAAGTGCTGGGATTACAGGCATGAGCCACAGTGCCCAGCCTCACTCTGTTCTTTTCTATATATTCTTGCTATTCATTTAATATACTTTGGCAGTTTCTGTATATACTTGCTTCCTTGTTTCTGATTTCTACGTAATATTTCATTGGTAGATACAATGCGTAAACATTACATTACTGAGAAATATTTTTTGTTTTTTGCATTTTTGTATCATTTGTCTACAGTTATTAAAAATTAGCTGGGCATGGTGGCCCATGCCGGTAATCCCAGAACTTTGGGAAGCAAAGGCAGAAGGATTGCTTGAGCCCAGGAGTTCAAGACCAGGCTAGGAAATATAGAGAGACCCTGTCTATTTAAAAAATTATTTTTAAAAAGGAAAAAATATAGAACAAAATTAGACTAACAAAATAGGATTGGTTTTTAAAAATAATTTTTATCACCTTTAATAAGAGATTTTAAAAGGAGTTTTTAAATTTTTCAGATGTTTCCTAAATTTCAAATGCCTTATTAACTGTTCTTTAGATAGTAAGTGGAATGGTAACAGAGTTAACCCAACAAAGACAAGCCCAATTCTTGTCTGAGGAACATCAACATTAAAATTTTTCTGTGGACACATTTTTTTGTATTTTTCTCAGGTGAATGCTTGAGATGCATGTTCTGGAATAACCTTGGTTGCATCCATTTTGCCATGAGCAAGCACAATTTGGGATTATTCTACTTTAAAAAGGCTCTGCAGGAGAATGACAATGTCTGTGCACAGCTGAGTGCAGGTAGCACTGATCCAGGTAAGCCCAGTACTAGGGGACAGTTTGTATTTATTACTTCAGAAGAGCATGATTTAAAAAGCATGAATGTGGTTGAAGTACCCGCCTTGTAGACTTATAAACAGTTAACTCTGATCTTATACAACAAGCTTGGCTCTGGGGATTTTTAGTAGATATTGCTACTTTGAATAGCAATTACAAGGTGTTAAGAGTAATTCTGAATTATCCAGAAATTTAAGTTGCATTCCATTTTTCATGGATTTGAAAATGAGTTATTCCCTATGGTTAATATTATATACCAGAATGTTTGATTAGTCACAACATGACTGTGCCAAACTAGGTTTATTATAGATTTTTTTTTTTTTTTTTTTTTTAGACAGTGTTTAGCTCTGTCACCCAGGCTGGAGTGCAGTAGTGCAATTTCAGCTTATTTTAACATCTGCCTTCTGGGCTCAAGTGACCCTCCTATCTCGGCCTCCTGAGTAGCTGGGACTATAGACATGTGTCACTGCATCTGGCTAATTTTTGTGTTTTTTGTAAAGACAGGGTTTTGCATGTTGCCCAGGCTGGTCTGGAACTCCTGGGCTCAAGCGATCCTCTTACCTCAGCCCTCCAAAGTGCTAGAATTACAGGTGTGAGCCACTGTGCCCAGCTTATTATAGATTCTTTGCAGAGTTTTGCATGTGATACTGTTGGTTAGCATCTGACAGTCTTTAAGCAAATTCTTAACGTTTATCCTTTAATATTCATTATCATGTGGATCCTTGATCCAAAATGCCTAAAATCAAGCAATTATTTAGCTTTTAAAAATAATAATCTATTTAATGACAAATGTATTCTAAATCAAAGTGGACTGTAATACTGAATAAATAGGTGATAACACATGATAATAAAATGGTTAACCAAGATGAAGAAAAAAAAAATTTTTTTTTTTTTTTTAGACAAAGTCTCACTGTGTTGCCCAAGCTGGAGTGCAGTAGCACGATCTTGGCTCACTATAGCCTCTACCTCCCGGGTTCAAGTGATTCTCCTGCCTCAGCCTCCTGAGTAGCTGGGACTACAGGCATGTGCCACCATGCCCACTTAATTTTTGTATTTTCAGTAGAGATTTGGTTTCACTATGTTGGCCAGGCTGATCTTGAACTCCTCACCTTGTGATCTGCCCACCTCAGCCTCCCAAAGTGCTGGGATTGCAGGCATGAGCCACCATGCCCAGCCGAAAATTTCAAAAAGTGGAAACTTCTTACAGACTCTAAATATGTTGGCTGGGCGAGATGGCTCATGCCTGTAATCCCAACATTTAGGGGAGTCCACAGTGGATCACTTGAGTCCAGGAGTACAAGACTAGGCTGAGCAACATAGAGAGACCCCATTGCTACAAAGATAAAAGTAAAAATTAAACAATAAAAGAGAATAAAGTAGAAATGTAGAAAAGCAGTATAAGATTCAAAGGAGTGAGAGTGGGTCCTATCTCTTATCTTTGCCTTCCTGGAGCATTGTTGACTGAGTAGCTGGTAAATGAGAAGAGACATCTCTGGCTCTGCCAGCATAGATAACTGAGATGACTCTGGAGAATATTTGTGGAGTTGAGGATGGAAACCACCATTGGTAAGAGCTATTATCAGATCAGGATTATTGGTGTCAAACATGGTAGTGTCTAAGTACTTAATGGAATAAATGTTTTCAAGGTAACTGTTACCTTTAAATCTAATGATTTATTCTTATCTAATTTTTATCACTAGGTAAAAAATTTTCAGGAAGACCCATGTGTACGTTACTAACCAATAAGAGATATGAGCTGCTGTATAACTGTGGAATTCAGCTTCTTCACATTGGAAGGCCTCTTGCTGCCTTCGAATGCCTGATTGAAGCTGTTCAGGTTTATCACGCAAATCCTCGCCTCTGGCTACGGCTGGCTGAATGCTGCATTGCTGCCAATAAGGGGGTGAGTGCTGCTTGGTATGTTTTTGAACCCTATCTTACCTCCACTTACTACATGGAATGTAAAAAAAAAAAAAGAAACTTGGAAACATACATAAGACATCATTCTCATTTATTTATTGTATTTTATTTGTTTTTTTTGAGACGGAGTTTCTCTCTAGTTGCCCAGGCTGGAGTGCAATGGCGCGATCTTGGATCGCTGAAACCTCCGCCTCCCAGGTTCAAGCGATTCGCCTGCCTCAGCCTCCCAAATAGCTGGGACTGCAGGCACGTGCCACCATGCCTGGCTGATTTTGTATTTTTAGTAGAGACAGGGTTTCACCGTGTTCCCCAGGCTGGTTTTAAACTCAGGTGATCCACCTACCTTGGCCTCCCAAGGTAGGGGGGAGGTAGGTGGCCTCCCACTTACCAGACTCTCAAAGTGCTGGGATTACAGGTGCGAGCCACAGCACCTGGCCATCATCATTCTCTTTTTAACTATCATTGAATGTATAGATAGTCTTCTTTAACCACTGGGAAAAAAATTTAGTTTCAAAAACTCATTTGTTGGCCGGCCACAATGACTCACACCTGTAATCCAAGTACTTTTGGGGGCCAAGGTGAGTGGATCACTTGAGCTCAGGAGTTCAAGACCAATCTAGGCAACATAGTGAGACTGAGACTTCCATCTCTGCAAAAAATTATCTCGGTGTGGTGGCAACTGCCTGTAGTCCCAGCTAATCAAGAGGCTGAGGTGGGAAGATTGTTTGAGCCCAGGAGGTGGAGGTTGAAACAAGACCAGATAGAGCCACTGCACTCCACCCTGGGCAACAGCGTGAGACCCTGTGTCAGAAAAATAAATGAAAATGTAAAAAGTCATTTGTTAACATTCTCATTCTTGGTAAGTATGGCAACATTAAAGAGTTGAAACCAGTCAGAAAGTCGTGTATGTTGGAACAGTGGTCTGCTAGCTGCTGCAGGGGTCAGGAGCCATGCCATCTGCTGGCATAAGAATAGTGTTGTGTAGCCTGCTGATTAGAGAAGGTCTGATAACATAATGTGGAAAGAACTGCATTAAGCTGGGTTTCCTTCAATGCTGGAGGGTTTTACTTTGGTTTCAGTTAATGATACAGAGTTTATGCATTACCAGGCTATTTTGGACGCATGATTGCCCGTGGTAGCTATGAAAATAGGCCAGTTTACATTGACGTCCCTGCTTAGATTATCTCCAAATGGCAGTTGGTGGAAGCCTTTTGAATTTCAGTTTGGGAAGGATCCATAGGAGATAGGGGAAAGATGGGTTGTATCAGAATTACCAGATACTTGTATCTTTCATTTGCTACCCACCCCCTGCTCTTGCTGTGCTTTTTGGATGCGTATAAACATTGGGAAGGTATGGTACCTGGAGGCTTTACCTTGCATGCCTGCCATAGGTGATACAAATGTTGAGGCTTTCCTCCTGCTGAATAGCAGTTTCAGAGAAGTACAAGAGCTAAAGGGGTTAAAGAAGTGTTCGTTAGTTTTTCATACATAGTACTTCGGTAGTTTATGATTTGAGTATACCATTGGAGGAAGAGATGAATGATGTCTTTGAAAGACTTTATTTAATTATACTTTGCTTTTTAAAAGACAACTTTCTTATTGGTTAATTATTAACTGATAAACAGTTCTAGGCAGAATTTATACTTCTTAAAGATGCAAGAAGCAATTAGAAATTGCTTATTCTCTTTTATCTGTTCATAAATTTAAGTGTTGGGGGCCTTTCTTTGGTATTTACTGGAAACCAGGGAGTTACTTTTTTCTGGGACTAGAGAAAGATTGTAAAGTTTAACATTTTCTTTTTAAATTAACTGATTTTAGAAATAGTACTTTTAGGGGCCCCCTAGAGGAAAAGGAGGGCGAGGGGAGATTAAGTATTTTCCATATTAATATGCTGCCAGTCCTGTTTCTTTTTTCTAGAAAAGTTCTGAATTCGTAATTTTTAAAAAATGGTAAAGATGACTTTTGTTTGCCATAACTTCATGAACACACACAATTTGTGCTACAAGTAGAAAACTTGCCACCAATAGTATCTTTGTGCTTTTCCTCCTCCTGAAAAAAACTTTAGGGTAACCTAAAAAACAGTAAAAACAAGCCCAAAATGCTAATAAAATCAGAGGACAAATCCCAAAAGGAATAACTGTAAACTCCAAATAAAATTTCATAAAATTTGTTTTATTTAGTCAGGACAGAAGGTATGCTGAACAAAGCAGTTTGTAACTTCAGAAACAAATTTATTTTGGATTAAAAAAAAATTGTTTACTTGTTTATGTTAAGGAGGTCATTTTGTCCTGTATATCTGGTACATGTTGTTTCCGACTTGGCAGAGGCAAGCCTTATATTTACCTGGGCAGTGTATAATATATGGGAAAAGATCTGCTAAACAAAAATAGTCCCAATATTTTAATTATGATGATCCTTTTTATCTTAAAACTGATCTGGCACACCTTCTGGCTATTAGGGATTGAAGGTATGGATTATTATTGTAAATTTTTAGTTCCATCCCATCACGGGCCAGTTTGTTTTCATCTGTTGCATCTTCAGATCTAGCCATTTGGATTATTTTTGATGGCCTTAGTAATAGGAGAAGACACTATGGATGAATCACTAAAATTGTCACCACAACTAGGAAAAGAAGTCAGAACAGAAGTCCTCCCAAGAATGGTTTAGAATATCCACTTTGTCATTAATACTGCATGGCCTTCTCTGTACACAATTAGTTTTGATCAGAGCAGTTTTATTTTTGTATTATTATATTTTTAGCACTGTGTAGTATATTCTTTATTAAAAGTCATATATGGAAGTGCAACTATAATAACTTATGTTCGGGAGCAATAAGTAACAGTAAAGAAACATTTATGTTTAGAGAAAAGACTTTTTGCAGGGCAGAGATTAGTTTTGCAAATTCATATTGATTAACTCCAGATTGTTCCAGTATGTGAGAAATTGAATGTCCTTTTAAGATAGCTAGTTGGGATTCCACCTGCAAGTAAATTAGAGATGTGTTTTATTTTATTTTATTTTTGAGAAAGAGTCTCACTCTGTCACTTAGGCTGGAGTGCAGTGATGTGATCATAGCTCACTGCAGCCTCGACCTCCCTGGTGTCAGTCTTTCCACCTCAGCTTCCCTAGTAGCTGGGATTATAGGCATGCACGACCGACCACACTTGGCTAATTTTTGTATTTAGGCTGGAGGGCAGTGGCGTCATCAAGGCTTACTGCAGCCTCGACCTCCCTGGTGTCAATCTTTCCACCTCAGCTTCCCTAGTAGCTGGGACTATAGGCATGCGCGACCACACTTGGCTAATTTTTGTATTTCTTTGTATAGATGGAGTTTCAAGCAGTCATCCGCCTCGGCCTCCCAAAGTGCTGGGATTATAGATTCGAGCCACCATGCCCAGTTTAGTTTTTGTTTGTTTGTTTGTTTGTTTTTAATAAAAAAACATTTTTCCTGGCTGGGCATAGTAGCTCACACCTGTAATCTCAGCACTTTGGGAGGCCAAGGCAGGTGGATCACTTGAGGTCAGGAGTTTGAGACCAGCCTGGCCAAAATGGTGAAACCCCGTCTCTTCTAAAAATACAAAAATTAGCCAGGTGTGGTGACAGGTGCCTGTAATCCTAGCCACTCAGGAGACTGAGACAAGAGAGTCTCTTGAACCCAGGAGGTAGACGTTGCAGTGAGCCAACACTGCACCACTGCACTCCAGCCTGGGCAACAGAGACTTGGCAAAACTCTCTCTCAAAAAAAGTAAAACAAAAATTAGCTAGTCATGGTGGCATGCACCTGTACCAGTAGTCTCAGCTACTTGGGAGGCTGAAGTGGGAGGATACTTGAGCCCAGGAAGCAGAGGTTGCAGTGCGCTGAGATCATGCCACTGTACTCCAGCCTGGGTGACAGAGCCAGACTAAAAATCCAAAACATTAGCTGGGCATAGTGGCACACAGCTGTAGTTCCAGCTACTCGAGAGGCTGAGGCAGGAGAATCACTTGAACGCGGGAAGCAGAGGTTGCAGTGAGCTGAGATCGCGCCACTGCACTCCAGCGTGGGCAACAGAGCGAGACTCCGTCTCAAAAATAAAAAAAAAAAATTTTAAACAAGGGCAAAAGAAAAAAGTAGATACAGGGTCTCACTGTGTTGCCCAGGCTGGTCTCGAACTCCTGGTTTCAAGCCATCCTCCTGCCCCAGCTTCTCAAAGGGCTAACAGGCATGAGAGCCACTGCGTCCAGCCAAATTAGAGGCTTAGAATGAAGGGGGACGATAAATGAAATTATCACTGTGAGCTCTATAGTGAGATAATATATGTTAATCAGATATCTTAAAGTACTATGTTGTGTAAGTGCTTTTATTATTTTCACTTTAATGTTTATTCATTTGGTTTGGGGAATTTAATCTCCTAGAAGAATTGTGTTCATGTAAGTTTTTGCCTTGTACAGCTTAAGTTTATATGTTGTTGACAATTTAATTAATACTTTGAGTAAAGAAGGAAATTATCTGTGTTTTAGGAAGTGGAGTTGCTTCCCGGCTTTTTTTTTCCCCCCCCCCTTTTTGGAGCTCTGTGTGCCTTTATTAGCAGAGCCACTACTTGAGGGGGATAAAGCAGGAGGAGTGGGTGGCTCCAGTGCCCGGCCGGCCGTGCTTCACGGCCTTGTAGGTGATGGAGAACTTGCCCAGGTAGTGGCCGATCGTCTCCGGCTTGATCTCCACGTGGCTGAAGGTCTTGCCGTTGTAGACGCCCACCGTACTGCCCACCGTCTCGGACGCGATGATCACGTTCCGCCTGCGCGGGACCACTTCCGCCTTCGCCACTTCCGGCTTCTTCATGGGCGGTGCCGCCTTCGTGGCCTTGCGCAGGCGCTTCAGCAGCAAGTGCTGCTTCCGCCTCAGGCCCCGGGGTTCAGGCTGCCGCTGGCGCACCCTGTACAGCTGCATCAGCTGCTCATAGGGCACGTCCAGCAGCTGGTGCACGTTCACGCCGTGGTAGGTGAACTTGGAGAAGGTCCGCTTCTTCTGCCTTACCTCTGCCGTTCTTGCTGGATCCTCAGAAAAGACTACTCTTGTTTTGTTTTGTTTTGTTTTGTTTTGTTTTGTTTTTTGAGACAGAGTCTCGCTCTGTCACCCAGGCTGGAGCGCAGTGATGCGAACTCGGTTCATTGCAACCTCTATCTCCCGCGTTCAAGCGATTTTCCTGCCTCAGCCTCCCAAGTAGCTGGGATTACAGGCATGAGCCAATGCACCTTCCCGCTACTTTTTATTTACATGAGATTGGAGAAAATTCTAAGAGCAAAATCCAATTCAATTATGACCTGATAATTTATTTAAAATAATTTACTTAGAATATTCTATACCTCCACTACCATGACACATATTACAGGTACGTTAACACCAGAGTAAGGAAAATAAGCCCGAAATACAGTGTAAAAGAAAAGGGAGGCCAGGCTCAGTGGCTCACACCTGTAATCCTAGCACTTTGTGAGGCCGAGGCAGGCGGATCACAAGGTCAGGGGTTCAAGACTAGTCTGATCAACATAGTGAAACCTTGTCTCTACTAAAAATACAAAAATTAAAAATTAATAAAAAGTTTGTTAAAAGGACGAAAGGAAAAGGTAGACACAGGGTCTCGCTTTGTTGCCCAGGCCTGTCTCAAGCTCCTAGTTTCAAGCTATCCTCCTACCTCATTTTCCCAAAGGGCTGAGATTACAGGCATGAGCTACTGCGCCCAACCAAATTAGAGACTTAGAATGAAGGGGGACGATAAATGAAATTATCACTGTGAGCTCTATAGTGACATAATACATCTTAATCAGATACCCTAAAGTACTATGTTGTGTACTTTTATTATTTTCACTTTATTTATTTTTTGAGGGGGCAGAGTCTCTCTGTCACCAGGCTGGAGTGCAGTAGCACCATCCCTGCCTCCCCGGTTCAGGTGATTCTCCTGCCTCAGCCTCCTGAGTAGCTAGGACTACAGGGAGGAGTGGGTAGCCCCAATGCCCAGCCGGCCGTGCTTCACGGCCTTGTAGGTGATGGAGAACTCGCCCAGGTAGTGGCCGATCATCTCCGGCTTGATCTCCACGTGGCTGAAGGTCTTGTTGTTGTAGACGCCCACCATACTGCCCACCATCTCGGACCGGATGATCACGTCCCGCCTGCGCGGGACCACTTCCGCCTTCGCCACTTCCGGCTTCTCCATGGGCGGTGCCGCCTTCGTGGCCTTGCGCAGGCGCTTCAGCAGCAAGTGCTGCTTCCGCCTCAGGCCCCGGGGTTCAGCCTCTGCTGCTGCAGCTGGCGCCCCCTGTACAGCTGCATCAGCTACTCGTAGGGCATGTCCGGCAGCTGGCGCACGTTCACGCGGTGGTAGGTGAACTTGCAGAAGGTCCATTTCTTCTGCTTTACCTCTGCCGTTCTTGCCGGATCCTCAGAAAAGACTACTCTGTTTTGTTTTGTGTTTTGTTTTGTTTTGTTTTTGAGACAAGAGTCTCGCTCTGTTACCCAGGCTGGAGCACAGTAGTGCGATCTCTATTCACCACACCCTCCGCCTTCCGAGTTCAAGTGATTCTCCTGGCTCAGCCTCCTGAGTAGCTGGGATTAACAGGCGCATGCCACCACGCCCGGCTAAGTTTTGTATTTTTAGTAGAAACAGTGTTTCACCATGTTGGTCAGACTAGTCTTGAACCCCTGACCTTGTGATCCGCCTGCCTCGGCCTCACAAAGTGCTGAGATTACAGGTGTGAGCCACCGCGCCTAGCCTCCCTTTTCTTTTACACTGTATTTTGGGCTCTCTTATTTCCTTACTCTGGGGTCAAAGTACCTGTAATATATAGCATGGTAGTGTGGGTATAGAGTAATCTAAATTATTCTAAATAAACTATTGGGTCATAATTGAATTGGATTTTGCTCTTAGAATTTTCTCCAATCTGATGTAAACAAAATGTAGTGGCCAGACACGGAGCCTCACGCCTGTAATCCCAGCACTTTGGGAGGCCAAGATGGGCGGATCACGAGGTCAGGAGATCGAGACCATCCTAGCTAACACGGTGAAACCCCGTCTCTACTAAAAATATAAAAATTAGCCGATGTGGTGGCGTGCCCCTGTAATTTCATTACTCCGGAGGCTGGGGCAGGAAAATCGCTTGAACCTGGGAGGCAGAGGTTGTAGCGAGCCGAGATCGCACCACTGCTCTCCAGCCTGGGCCACAGAGTTGAGACTCCGCCCAAAAAAAAAAAAAAAAGTAGCACATATCCCAGATTTTCAGTCTTGTGTGCTTTTTCCACTAATACCAAACATGTTTCCGTTGTCACCAAAAAAATCCTCACTGATTTTAAGAACTTTCTTAAATTTAGGGTAATTGTGAGAGGTATTTCCTCATTTTTTATACCATATCTTAAAATTCTCTTAAGTTTATTGGAAATTATTTGTATTTTGTAGACTTCTGAACAAGAAACTAAAGGCCTTCCCAGCAAAAAAGGAATTGTACAGTCTATTGTTGGTCAAGGCTATCATCGTAAAATAGTTTTGGCATCACAGTCTATACAGAATACTGTTTATAAGTAAGTATTTTGCAAAGAAAAAGTATATATATTAATACTGCTTTACACGATGTTACTTATATATTAAAGTATGCTTAGGATTTATCATTGCTTAGGAGGAACCACTTTTTAACTAAGTTTTATTGCTGTTTAAACAGACCCTCATGTATATATAGGTCCATAGTGAATGTTATCTAACATGTGATTTTGGTTTATTACATCCATGGATGCTGCAATTATTGATGGCCTAGGAAACCCTAGTCTATTCAGTGCCATTATTAAGAATATCCAGAAGAGGGCATCTTGGTATCTCCTTTTTATGTAGTTTTGGTTATCATTTGTACTTTTCATTTAGATTTTTTTTTTATAGTCTCTAGGACTGAAAATACATGAAAGTGAATTCTTAGTATTAGTAGAAAACAAGTGTGTTAAAACAAAGCAACCAAAGCAGTATAGAAGCAGTCACATGTACAATCTTCATTTGACAATTTGAAATTGCCATTATTTGTAAAGTGTCAGACTTTGCAAAGAATTAGCAGCCTTAATTTGTTTTTGTTAAAGAAGAAAATCTCTACCATTTAAAAATTATTCCAAAGTTTAAAAAACATCTGATACATAATTTAGTCTTAATTTAGATCAACTATAATGCAGGAATATTTTTAAAGACTATTATGATAAAGCATTTCAAAATTTTAAAGCAATTTCAACATTGTTACTACTTTTCAAAATTTTATTTTTCCCTAATATAGATTCTGTTTGAGTATATCAAACCAACAGAAAGTTGTATAAAATGTTATTGAAATTATCAGACCAAAGGTAGGTTTGCTGTTTAAGTGTATAGAGGCATTTTTGAAAGCAAGGATCAACCAAAGTAAGCCTCAAACGTGAAAATCCGTTTTCTTCCCTCCAATCCCATTCTTAATAAACCTGTCATGGCCCTCATTACAGTTGCCCTTGTCTGCAGTTTCTCTAGTATGTTAACATTGACATTGTAGATAGACATCAAATTGTCTCTCCTTGGTCTCATTCATAGAGACACAGTGTACATAATTTATATACTTGCAACCCATACTGTTTACAACCTATACTCAGGATTTAGGTTCTTTAGTGTTCTTTTATGATGGATTATATTAAAATTTCTACCTATCAAAAGGCAAAACTTTCATTTACAATCTGTTGTTTTTATTCCTTATAATAAAAAGTCTTATTTTAAAATTTTTTATCCACTTAGCTAATTTGGTTTTGTTCTTTTAAGTGATGGGCAGTCTTCGGCCATTCCTGTAGCCAGTATGGAGTTTGCAGCCATATGTCTCAGAAATGCCTTGTTGCTGCTACCTGAGGAACAGCAAGATCCAAAGCAGGAAAACGGGTCGAAAAATAGTAATCAATTAGGTGGGAACACAGAGAGCAGCGAGAGCAGTGAAACTTGCAGGTATTCTAATCCTTGTGACCCCCCTTGGCAAAATCCTTTCAGGACTTCTTTAGTAAACCCTTTTGTTTTTTAAAGTAAATTCCTGAAATCTTCAGACTAAATTTCTGAAATTCTCTGTTTTGTATAACAGGAAGGGAAAGTGTTTATATTTCTAGTCTTTCTGGAAGAGAGAAATAAGGTGAAGGCTAAGCTAGAAGAGATCCTTGAAAAAGAAAAATAGAAAGTAGCAGCTTTGGTGCGGTGGTTCACTCCTGTAATCCTAACACTTTGGGAGGCTGTGGTAGGCGGATCTCTTGAGGTCATGAGTTTGAGACCAGCCTGGCCAACATGGTGAAATCCTGTCTCTAGTAAAAATACAAAAAATTAGCTGGGTGTGGTGGTGGGCACCTGTAATCCCAGCTATTCTGTAGACTGAGGCAAGAGAATCCCTTGAACCCAGGAGGTTGCAGTGAACCAAGGTTGTGCCACTGCACCCCAGCCTTGGCAACAGAGTGAGACTTTGTCTCAAAAAAAAAAAAAAAAGAAGAATAAAGAAAGAAAGTAGCAGCTTTTCATTGACTGGAGGGATGTTTGTAAGAAGTCCTGTTATTGGCCAGGCATGGTGGCTCACGCCTGTAATCTCAGCACTTTGGGAGGCTGAGGCAGGTGGATCACCTGAGGTCAAGAGTTTAAGACCAGCCAGGCCAACATGGCAAAACCCAGGCCAACAAAAACAAAACAACAACAACAAAAAAGTCCTGTTGTCAGACAGCTAAAAAAAAAAAAAAATTGGCCAGGCACAGTGCTCACGCCTGTAATCTCAGAACTTTGGGAGGCCGAGGCAGGCAGATCACCTGAGGTCAGGAGTTTGAGACCATCCTACCAACATGGAGTAACCTCATCTCTACTAAAATTATAAAATTAGCCTGGTGTGGTGGCACATGTCTGTAATCCCAGCTACTCAGGAGGCTGAGGCAGGAGAATCGCTTGAACCAGGGAGGTGGAGGTTGCAGTGAGTTGAGATAGCGCCATTGCATTTCAGCCTGGACAACAAGAGCGAAACTCTGTCTCAAAAAATAATGAAATACTTTGGCCAGGCGTGGTGGCTCATGCCTGTAATCTCAACACTTGGGGATTCCGAGGTGGTTGGATCACTTGAGGTCAGGAGTTTAAGACCAGCTTGGCCAACCTGGTGACACCCCATCTCTGTTAAAAATACAAAAATTAGCCAGGCATGGTGGTGGGCAGCTATAATCCCAGCTACTGGGAAGGCTGAGGCAAGAGAATCCCTTGAACCCGGGAGGTAGAGGTTGCAGTGAGCCAAGATCATTCCAGTGCACTACAAAATAAGATTACTTCTCAAAAAAACAAAAAAATTATTAAAGTAAGTGCTTAACTCCTAAAGCTTCTCATTTGTTATTATCTTCTGCCTATCACCTTAATATGCTATAATCACCAAGCTCCAGAATATTTTTGTATAGTTCTAGTTTTTTAGTATAAATTCAAAATTGTGCAAATCTAGGCAGGGAGCTGGAGGCCAAGAGCTCGAGTCTAGCCTGGGCAGCATAGCAAGACCCCATCTCTTCAAAAAATTAAAAATAAATAAAAATTATGTGACTCTTTAGAAATTGGGAGAACTTATCTAGTAAGGAGTAAACAAGTACCATTATGTATAGGAAATTCTGCTTTTTTCTTTTTTTGTTTGTTTGTTGAGACAGTCTCCCTCTGTCGCCCAGGCTAGAACGCAGTGGCACAATCTCAGCTCACTGCCATCTCCGCCTCCCAGGCTCAAGCAGTTCTCCTGCCTCAACCTCCTAAGTACCTGGGATTACTGGGGAAGCACCACTATACCCAGCTAATTTTGTCTTTTTAGTAGAGACAGGGATTTGCCATGTTGTTGAGGCTGGTCTTGAACTCCTGGCCTTAAGTGATCTGCCCACCTCCACCTCCCAAAATGCTAAGATTGCAGGCATGAGCCACCACGCCCAGCTGGAAATTCTGCTTTTTAGACATGACATCTTTAAACTCATGTCTCCCATCCCAGTGTTTTCTCTTGATTGCAATAATAATACATATTTACTATAGAAATTTAGGCCAGGCATCTTGGCTCACACCTGTAATCCCGGCACTAAGGGAGACCAAGGCTGGAGGATTGCTTGAGGCCGGGAGTTCAAAGCCAGCTTATGCAATGTAAGTTCAAAGCCAGCTTTTGCAATGTAATGAGACCCCATCTCTACAAGAAATTAAAAAATTAGCTGAATGTGGCAGTCGGCACCTTTAGTCCCAGCTACTTGGGAAGCTGATGTGAGAGGATTGCTTGAGCCCAGGAGTTTGAAGCTGCAGTGGGCTATGATCGTGCCACACTGCACTCCAACCTGAGCAACAGAATCTCAAAAACCCAGTCTCAAAAAAAAGGCAGGGATGAGGGGTTGAGGGAATTAGAAGAATGAGAAATGTGTGAAAATTTTGAGTGATTTCCTTCATAGTAAAGATAACTTTTTTTTTTTTTTTTTTGAGATGAAGTTTCATTCTTGTCGCCCCCAGCTTAGAGTACAATGGCACAATCTTGGCTGACTGCAACCTCTACCTCCCACGTTTAAGCAGTTCTTCTGCCTGAGCCTCCCAGCTAGCTAAGATTACAGGCACCTGCTACTATGCCCAGCTAATTTTGGGGGTTGTTTTGTTTTGTTTTCGAGATTGAGTCACTTTGTCGCCCAGGCTGGGGTATAATGGCATGATCTCGGCACACTGCAACCTCTGCTTGCGGGGTTCAAACAATTCTTCTGCCTCCACCGCCCAAGTAGCTGTGACTACAGGCATGCCCCACCACAGCCGGCCAATTTTTTGTGTTTTTAGAAATGGGGTTTCACCATTTTAGCCAGGGTGGCCTAGATCTCCTGACCTCAGGCGATGCAGCTGCCTCAGCCTCTCAAAGTGGTGGGATTACAAGTGTGAAGCACCACACCCAGCCAGTTAGAGATTTTTTTAAAGCAGTATTGTGTGCTGGGGAAAGAAACTAATATACAGTATAGCTTTAACATGTTAGTGTTACCAAATTACTAAGCATTTTTATTGTTTAACTTTTTTTTTTTTTTTTGAGGTGGAGTTTCATTCTTGTTGCCCAGGTTGAAGTGCAATGGCACGATCTCGGCCTACTGCAACCTCCACCTCCCGTCTTGGCCTCCTGAGTAGCTGGGATTACAGGCATGCGCCACCACTCCCGGCTAATTTTGTATTTTTAGTCGAGATGGGGTTTCTACATGTTGGTCAGGCTGGTTTGGAACTCCTGACCTCAGGTGATCCGCCTGCCTTGGCCTCAAAAAGTGCTGGGATTACAGGCTTGAGCCACTGCACCCGGCCCTGTTTAATTCTTTTACACTTTTGTTGTAAATTTAATTCTTTTACACTTTTGTTGTAAAAAGTTACATGGGAGTAAGGACAGGGAAACAAAATTTTGTATTCAATTATTTATTTGTGGCTTTTTGTAATTAAGACTCTTATCTCTATTTTAGCAGTAAAAGCCATGATGGAGATAAATTCATTCCAGCTCCACCTTCTTCTCCATTGAGAAAACAGGAATTAGAAAATTTAAAGTGAGTATCTAAACAAAATTAGCATTGCATCTATTGAACACATTCTTTTTTATCTTGTTTATACTGTTAATATGATGAATTACACTGGTCAAATGTTAAACCAATCTTTCAATCTTGTGATAAGCCCTACTTGGTCAGAATGTATTTTCTTTTGTATAAATTTTTAGACTTGATTTGTCAATATTTTGTTGGGAATAGGTGCTTCTATATTCATGAGAAAAATTGGTCCATACTTTTCTTTCCTTGAAATGATTTTGTCAGATTTGGTTTCAGGATTATGCTGACCGTATAAATGAGTTGAGAAGTGTTGCTTCCTCTGTTTTCTGCAAGCATCTGTGTAAGATAGGTATTACTCATGGACACAAAGGGGAACAACAGGCACTGGGGCCTCCTGGAAGGTGGAGGGTGGGAGGAAGGAGAGGGTCAGAAAAGTACCTATTGGGTACTAAGCTTAGTACCTGGGTGAGGAAATAATCTGTACAACAAACCTCCATGACACAAGTTTAGCATATAACAAACCTGCACATTTATCCCTGAACCTAATAAAAGGACAGGTATTACTTCTTCCTTAAGTATTTGATAGAATTCACCAATCAAACTATCTAGCCTAGGGTTTTATTTGCAGGAAAGTTTTAGATAATGAATTCAACTTGTTCAACAGAACACTTTTCAGATCTTGTATTTCATCTTCTGTCAGTTTGGGTAAGTTTTATTTTTCAAGGAATTTTTCTTTTTATATGTTGTCAAATTTATTGACATAACATTGCTCATAATTTTTTTTACCTTTTTAAAGTCTGTGGAATCTACAATTATACGTCTGTTTTCTTTTCTTTTCTTTTCTTTTTGAGATGGAGTTTTGCTCTGTTTGCCCAGGCTGGAGTGCAATGGAAAGATCTCAGCTCACTGCAACCTCTGCCTCCCAGGCTAAAGCAATTCTGCCTCAGCCTCCCGGGTAGCTGGGAGGCTGACGTGGGAGGATCACTTTAAGCCCTGGAGGTTGTGGCTGCAGTGAGCCGTGATTATGCCACCAAACTCCAGCATGGATGATAGATCAAGGCTCTCTCTCTAAAAATAAAAAATAATATAAAGACCTAATCTACCCTTTACCTGGTTTCCCCATAGATAACTATCTTACAGAACTTTAATGCAATATCACAGTCAAGATACTGACATTGATACAGTCAAAATACAGAACTTTTTTGTTGTTTGTTTTACAATATCTTCATTACATTCAATTTCTTAAAATTTTTAAAAAATTTTTTATAGATGTGGGGTCTCGCTGTGTTGCCCAGGCTGGTCTCAAACTCCTGGCCTCAAGCAATCCTGTCACCTTGGCCTCCCAAAGCACTGGGATTATAGGTGTGAGCCACTGTGGCCAACCCAGAACATTGTCACTACTACAAAAGATCCCTCATATTGCCCTCTTATAGCCGTACCCACTTCCACTTATTTAACCCTTGGTTATTACTAATCTGTTCTCCATTTCTATAATTTTGTCTTTCAAAAATGTTATACAAATGGAATCATACAGTATGTAACCTTTTGGGATTGAATTTTTATTCAGTATAATTCTTGGAAAATTCATTTAAGTTTGCTGAATAAATCAATAGTTGTTCCTTTTTATTGGTATTATTCCATGGTGTGAATGTACCTCAGTTTAACCATTCACCTATTGTAAGACATCAAGCTTGATTTCAGTTTTATTTACAAATAAAGCTGCTAAAAATAGTCACAGGTATTTATATGCACATAAATCTTTGTTTCTCAGGGATGAATGTCCAACAGTGCTGAATAGCAGGGGAGTTACATATGTTACATGTTTAATAAGAAACTACCAAACTCTTTTTAACAGTGACTATACCGTTTTACATTCCCACCAGCAATGTATGAATGATCCAGTTTCTTTACATCTCACCAATATTTGGTATTTTCTTTTTTTTAAAAAATTATTTTTTCATCACATATTTGTTTTGATATGTGTGTGTGTGTTGTAGGTACTTATTTTTTTGTTTCTTTTGAGATAGAGTCTTGCTCTGTTGCCAGGCTGGAGTGCAAGTGGTGTGATCTCGGCTCACTGCAGCCTCCGCCTCCGATGATTCTCCTGGCTCAGCCTCCTGAGTAGCTAGGATTACAGGTGCACGCCACCATGCCCCGCAAATTTTTGTATTTTTAGTAGAAACGGTGTTTTACCATGTTGGTCAAGCTAGTCTCGAACTTCTAACCTCATGATCTGCCCACCTCTGCCTCTCAAAGTGCTGGGATTACAGGCATGAACCACTGCACCTGGCCTGAGTTTTGTACCTTTGATGGTACAACTGTTTGCTTTCCATATGTCATAGTAGGAGGTGATCTTTAGAGAAAATAATATTACGTTTTTTTGTGAAAGGGTGCAAAAGGCTTCCATAGGGAATTCATCATCATAAAGTGAGGCAAAGATGGATTCTCTAGTATATCTATATTTTTTTCTATGGAGCAGCTGGGAGGGAGAAGGGAAAGAATACAAGTTGGAAGGAGCTTTAGGGTGGATTTATAAACAGGACTGCTATGCCAGACAGTAGCAATGGTAATGGAGACAAATGGTGAAGGGGAGGAGTTGTAAAAGAATTGTGTCTTAATTTTCAAAACCATAAAGCTCACAGTGCAGGTGGGTATGTTAAAGGGCAAATCTGTGATCAGGAGCCAGCTGTCTTCAATGTAAGGAGCCTGAGCACTATGTTTTAAGATTGTGGAATTCTTCTAGATTTCATCTATTTCTGACCTGACCTCTTTCACATTATTGAAAATCTGACTACTGTATAGTTTAGCTTTTATGGACTATTAAACTTGACCCTTAGGGCTCAATAATACCCAAGATACCAATGCAAAGCCCCGTTTTCTGTTTCCAGCATAACTAATATGCAGTAAATTATCATGATTTTTCTAATGGTCATTTTTTATGATATGGGTTCACAGCCCCTTGAGAATTTTCTTTTTTTTTTTTTCATTCCTACATAAATTAAGGTAAGTCCAAAAAGATTTCACTCTAACCAAGTTACTGCATGTTTTTAGAAGGCAGATAATAATTGAAGAAGTTGTGAGATTCTATATTAAATCAACATAGTTTTCAGAAAAATATTCTCACAAGTAAAATAAAAATATGGCCCCAAATTAGGAAAATGTCTCAGAAGTCAACTAACCAGTTTAACTGTCAGGTTTAGATGAACTTAGAGATACAATATAATGGATCAAGAAAGTTACATAATCATCCTTTGGTATCCTTGAGGGATTGGTTTCAGGACCCCCAACAGACACCAAAATCATCAGATGCTCCAGTCTGTTAAGTAAAAGGTTGTAGTATTTCCAGATAACCTGTTCATATCCTATCATACTGTTTTGTTTTGTTTTTTTTGAGATGGGGTCTTGTTCTTTTGACCAGGCTAAAGTGCAGGGGCTCAGTCTCAGCTCACTGCAACCTCCACCTCCTGAGCTCAAGTGATTCTCTTGCCTCAGCCTTCCGAGTAGCTGGGACTACAGTGCCACCCCATACCTGACTAATTTTTATATTTTTTAGTAGAGATGGGGTTTCACCATCTTGGCCAGGCTGGTCTCGAACTCCTAACCTTGTAATCCACAAACCTCGGCCTCCCAAAGTGCTGGGATTACAGATGTGAGCCACTGTACCTGAACTCATACACTTTATTTTTATTTTAGTTATTTGTTTTTTGAGATGAAGTTTTGCTCTTGTTGCCCAGGCTGGAGTGCAACGGCGTGATCTTGGCTCACTGCAACTTCTCCCTCAGCAATTCTCCTGCTTCAGGCTCCCAAGTAACTGGGATTTCAGGCATGCACCACCACACCCAGCTAATTTTTATATTAATAGAGACACAGTTTCACCATGTTGGCCAGGCTGGTATTGAACTCATGGCCTCAAGTGATCTGCCTATCTTGGCCTCCCAAAGTGCTGAGATTACAGGCTTGAGCCACCGTGCTCAGCCTTCTCTCATAAACTTTAAATCATCTTTAAAGTTCTTATAATACCTAGTGCCCTATATATGCCAAATAAATAGTTGTCATACTGTATTAGTTTTTAGCTTTTTAAAAAATTGTTGTGTGATTTTTTTATTATTTTTATATTTTCGATTTTTTTTTTCCAGAAAAGGATATTTTTTATTCAAGTAACTGCAAATAGGAAACCAGAGGGGAAGCCCCAGGCTGGGACAAATTCATGGCTACCCCTCCCCAACAGAACAGGGGGAGGAGGTGGCCCCTATACCCTTTATGGTCGATTTGGGCCCCCTTGCTCACTCTGCTGCAGCATCCAAGGGGCAGGGCCCCACCTTCCCTGGGACTGGGGTAGTCAGTCATCCAGTCTGCCATGCCCCAGCCCCTCTTCCCCATAAAGAGTATCTTGGGGTAGGGTATCATGGGCAGAACAGGAGGCAATGAGAGTGAACATTTGGCGCTGATAGCAGCAGCAATGATGGATGTCAGAGAATGGAACATTGAACAAAAAACAACACAACTGTCCAGAGGTAGTTTGTGAACAGAGGAAAAATGGAACCAGACCTTGAGGGGCAGGGAGGAACCAGGAGGGTTGGGAGTGGGCAGGGTGAGCTCCTTGTTATTTGTGCCCCATCTGAGGAGGGGGAAATGGCCAAGTGGCAGAAGCAAAGTAGGGTGGGGGCAACAGCTCCAGCCCATCTCAGGTGGTAGCCACAGGGCACATGGGCCTCACCTGGACAATAAGTGACTGCATCTCCGTCACCACAATATATACTCAGATCCCAGGCGGAGGACCAGAGGGCTGGGACCACAGTGAAAAGGGTGTAGGGGACTCATACCCCTCCTGCCTTCTGTAGCCAAAGAGGGCTGTCCAAACTAGTGGAGGGACTGGGGAAGGTAGGGAAGGATGAAAGGTGTGAGCCCTATGTGGTGACAAAGACAATTTGGCTGGGGGAATTCTGGGGGCCAGCACCCCCCTCCATTGGCCACACCTGCTGCTGCCAGGGCAGTGGAGGAGGGCATGCCAGGATGAGATGGGGCTTGGGCCCCTTTTAAGGCCAGGGGAACCCTCCCAGGCCCCACTATGGGAAGCCAGAGGGAACAGCAGAGGAGCAGAGAGGGCGCCCCCAATCAAAAAGCCCAGAGAGCAATGTCCCCATCACCAAGTGAGTGGGGACACAGCAGGTGCAGGGTGTGGCCAAGTGGGATGTTAGCCGTGTCCAGGAGGGCATGTGTGTATGCGTGGGTGGGCGGGGGAACTGAGGCCAGGGGAAAACTACTCCCCACTCAGCCCATGCAGGGGCTGGTGTGCTGTGTAGCGTGGTGGTGAGGGTGCAGGTGGAAGATGGGGGTGGCAGCCGGAGGCGGTGGTGATGGTGGGCCTGGGGAAGGGGTGGGGGCAGTGGGAGCAAAGCAAAGCTGTCCAGTCCCAGAAGGAAGCTGCTCCTCCAGTGAGGAGCATGCGGCACGCATGGTCACTGCTCCTCCGAGGACTCCTGCGAGATGCCCTCCTCTTCCTCCTTCTCCAGTTTTTTGGGTCTGCCCCTTGGTTTCCTTCCTGGAGTTGTGGTTTTCCGGGTCTTGGCAGCACCCTTGTTTTTGCTTCCCTTTGGCCTTAGGTGTTGGCACTTCGCTGGGCTCCTTCTGACTCCCTACCAGCGCTGTCCTGGGACTCACCAGAGGCTGCTTGCATGGCCTGCCCCGGCCCCGCTTCTCAGTGCCATCCTTTTCCTGCTTGGAGACCAAGGGCTGGCTGGACTTTGAGCTCGATTCGCTCATCTTCCCTTCTCTAAGGAGCAGGTGGAAGAGTGATGGCTGGGATGGCCTTCTTGGAGCCGCATCAGCGCCAGAAATAGCCCCAGCTGGGAGTCCCAATTAGAGGACAGAATATTTTCTATTTATAGTTGGTCGAATCTACAGATTTGGAACCTCTGGATTCTAAGCACCAACTGTATATATAATGACACTTTCAGAATTTTGCATCTGAAGCACCCAACACTGTATGAAACCATAAGTTTTATTCAATTATAGAAATACACACTCACACTTATATTCCGTGCCCTGGAATAAAATAAATGCTATGATTTTGACATTTTAAGGTGATTCAGTTCCTAGATATTTACCAAAGTGAAACAAACTTGTCCACAAAAGAATTTTATAGCAGCTTTACTCCTGGTAGACGAAGCCTACACATAGCCCAGGTACTCGTCAGTAACAATGGATAACTAAGTTGTATTACACTTGTATTTTGGAATACTACTCAGCTATAGGGAAGAACCAGTGAGGTCGGGCACAGTGGCTTATGCCTGTAATCCCAACACTGGGAGGCCCAGGCAGGCAGATTGCCCTGAGTCCAGGAGTTTGAAATAAGCATGGGCAACATGGCCAAGCCCCATCTGTATAAAAAATTGGCCGGGCATGGTGGTGCACTCCTATAGTTGCAGCTGCTCAGGAGGCTGAGGTGGGAGGATCACCTGAGCCCTTAGGTTTGAGGCTGCAGTGAGCTGAGGTTGCACCGATGCACTCCAACCTGGGTGACAAAATGAGACCCTCTTTCAAAAAAACCAAAACCAAGCTAGGCGCAGTGGCTTACGCCATAATCCTAGCACTTTGGGAGGCCGAGGCGGTTGGATCACAAGGTCAGGAGTTTGAGACCAGCCTGGCCAACATGACGATACCCTGTCTCCTAAAAATACAAAAATTAGCTGGGCATGGTTGCGGGCACCTGTAATCCCAGCCACTCAGGAGGCCTTGGCAGGAGAATCACTTGGACCCAGAAGCGGAGGTTGTAGTGAGCCAAGATTGTGCCATTGCTCTCCAGCCTGGGCAACAAGAGCAAGACTTAACAAAAAAAAAAAAAAAAAAAAAAAAAGAAAAAGAAAGAAAAACCAAAACCAGTGCACAAGTTAACATGGATGAATCTCAAAAAATTTTTGTTTCTTCTTTTACTTCACATAAGGTATGTACTGTGTGATTCCATTTATACCATTTATATGACAAAACTTTCTTAATAGACTAATTGATGTTGCTAGAAATCAGAACAGTGGTTGGGGAAAAGAAATGTAAACACATCAATTTAAGCAGCAGATCCCAACCTTTTTGGCACCAGGCACCAGGATCATGGTAGACAGTTTTTCCACAGACAGGGTTGTGGGGAAGGTGGTTTCAGAATAATTCAAGCACGTTACATTTATTGTGCACTTTGTTTCTATTAGTATTACATTGTAATATATAATGAAATAATTATACAACTCACTATAATGTAGAATCAGTGGGAGTCCTGAGCTTGTTTTCCTATAACTAGATGGTCCCATCTGGGGGTGATGGGAGACAGTGACAGATCATCAGCCATTAGATTCTCATATGGAGCGTGCAACCTAAATCCCTTGCATGCACAGTTCATAATAAGATTTGGACTCCTATGGGAATCTAATGCTGCTGCTGATCTGACAGGAGGAGGAGCTCAGGCAGTGATGCAAGCCATAGGAGCAGCTGTAAATATAGATGAAGCAGGCCGGTCGTAGTGGCTCATGCCTGTAATCCCAGCACTTTGGGAGGCCAAGGCAGGTGGGTCACCTGAGGTCAGGAGTTCAAGACCAGCCTGGCCAACATAGTGAAACCCTGTCTTTACTAAAAATACAAACATCAGCTAGGTGTGGTGGTACACACCTGTAATCCCAGCTACTCAGAAGGCTGAGGCACAAGAATTGCTTGAACCCAGCAGGTGGAGGTTGCCGTGAGCCAAGATTGCACTACTGCACTCCAGCCTGGGCAACACAGCGAGATTCCCTCCAAATAAAAAAACATATAGATAGATAGATAGATAGATAGATAGATAGATAGATAGATAAAGACAGAGCGAGATTCCCTCCAAATAAAAAAACATAGATAGTTAGACAGATAGACAGACAGAGCGAGATTCCCTCCAAATAAAAAAACATACAGATGGATGGATGGATGGATGGATGGATGGATGGATGGATGGATGAAGCTTTGCTCACTTGCCTGCCACTCCCCTTCTTCTGTATCTAATGTATCTAATGATATTGGGAGTTGGGGACCTCTGATTAAAGTATACAGTTTGATATATATGTCCATATGAATGGTGCATTGTAATGTGTATAAACTATACCTCAATTTTAAAATTTAAGGTAAGGTATTAACATGTTGGAATTTACCCTGTTCCTACAATAAATTTTAAAAATTAGCAGGGCATGGTGCCACACACATGTAGTGCCACCTACTCCGATGGCTGAGATAGGAGGATCACTGGAGCTTAAGAGGTCAAGGCTACATACACTGAGCCATAATTGTGCCACAGCACTCCAGCCTGGGTGACAGAGTGAGACCTTGTCTCAAAAATAAATAAAAATTGAAATTTTGTGAAATTAACAAAAGTTTTAATATATTATTTTGGGAAATGTAATTTAACCTCCAGTAATTGATAAATGGAGGCTTTTCCTTACATATCATTTATGAGGCAGCACGACATGGAAAACTTGGTTTCTTTTTTTTTTTTTTTTTCAGACAGTTTTTTTCTTCTACCCGGTTTGAGTGGAGTGGCACAATCTCTGCTCACTGCAGCCTCTGCCTCCTGGGTTCAAGTGCTTCTCCTGCTTCAGCTTCCCAAGTAGCTGGGATTACAGGCGCCTGCCACCACACCCAGCAACTAATTTTTGTATTTTTAGTAGAGACAGGGTTTCACCATGTTGTCCAGGCTAGTCTCAAACCCCTGACCTCAAGTGATCTGCCTGCCTCAGCCTCCCAAAGTGTTGGGATTACAGGCATGAGCCACCATGCCAGCCAAATTTGGTTTCTTAACCAAGAAAGAAGAAAATGCTTTCCTGTTTGTATTTAATATGTTTTCCTTAGAGTCTAAGGCTGCCGTATCCACCACATATGACCACTAAGCACTTGAATTGTATCCAGTGTGAATTCAGGTGCACTATTCAAGTGTAAGATACACACCAGGTTTCAAAAAGTACTATGAAAAAATGTAAACTATGCTATTAATTTCTATATCAATTATATACTGAAATGATATTTTAAACATAGTAAGTTAAATATATTAAAAATAGGCTGGGCACAGTGGCTCATGCCTGTAATCACAGCACTTTGGGAGGCCGAGGGCCAAAGTGGTGGATCACGAGGTCAAGAGATAGAGACCATCCTGGCCACCGTGGTGAAACACCATCTCTACTAAAAATACAAAAAAAATTAGCTGAGCGTGGTGGCAGACACCTGTGGTCTCAGCTACTCAGGAGGCTGAGGCAGGAGAATTTCCTGAACCTGGAAGGCAGTGGTTGCGGTGAGCCAAGATCGCACAACTGCACTCCAACCTGATGACAGAGCAAGACTCCATAAATAAGTAAGTAAGTAAGGCTGGGTGAGGTAGGTCACACCTATAATCCCAGCATTTTGGGAGGCCGAGGCAGGTGTATCACCTGAGGTCAGGAGTTTGAGACCAGCTTGGCCAACATGGTAAAACCCTGTCTCTACTAAAACTACAAAAAAAATTAGGTGATGTAGTGTTGCATGCCTGTAATCCCAGCTATTATAAGGCTGAGGCAGGAGAGTCGCTTGAACCCAGGAGGTAGAGGTTGCAGTGAGACCAGATCACGCCGTTGCACTGAAGCCTGGGCAACAAGAATGAAATGCCCTCTGAAAAGATAGATGGATGGATGGATGGATGGATAGATAGATAGATAAAGTAATTTTACATGTTCCTTTTAATGTTATGTTTTAGACGTGTCTGTTAGAAAAATCAAAATTACATTTATGACTTCAATTATATTTCCTTTTTTTTTTTTTTGAAACGGAGTTTCGCTCTTGTTGCCCAGGCTGGAGTGCAATGGCGCGATCTCGGCTCACCGCAACCTCCGCCTCCTGAGTTCAGGCAATTCTCCTGCCTCAGCCTCCTGAGTAGCTGGGATTACAGGCACGAGCCACCATGCCCAGCTGATTTTTTGTAGTTTTAGTAGAGACGGGGTTTCACCATGTTGACCAGGATGGTCTCGATCTCTTGACCTCGTGATCCACCCGCCTCGGCCTCCCAAAGTGCTGGGATTACAGGCATGAGCCACCGCGCCCGGCTGCTTTTTTTGTTTTTTTAAAAGAACTATACCACACACTTTGACTACACCACAAACTTCTGGCCTCAAGCAGTTCTCTCACGTCAGCCTCCTGCATAACTAAGATTACACGCATGTGCCACCATTCCCAGCTAACATTTTTATTTTTTGTAGAGGCAGGATCTCACTGTGTTTCCCAGGCTAGTCTTGGACTCCTGGGCTCGAGCAATCTTCCCACCTTGGCCTCCCAAAGCGGTAGAATGACAGGTGTGAGCCACTGCACTTGGCTATGGCTCTAATTATTATTTCTGTAGAACAGTGCTGCTCTAAGGTTTTAAGACAAGTGTGTTTGAATGTTTGTATGTTATAACATGGTTTTTACACACGTGAATGTTGTTACTATGTCACAGTTTTTTTTTTTTTTTTTTTTTTTTTTTTTTTGTTAAAACAGCTAATACCCAAAGGAATCTTAGAACTTAGTTTCTTGGGCAGGATTGATATTTTGGCTGTATGCTTTGATTTAGATGTGAATGTTAGCTGCATATATTTGGGAGATAATAGGTTTTTTAAATAACAGTGGTTGCTTATAATAGAAGAATATATTTTTCTTCTGAGATTTTTTTTGGTATTTATTTGTTTAGAGATGGAGTCTCACTCTGTCACCCAGGCTGGAATGCAGTAGCGCAGTCTTGGTTCACTGCAATCTCTGCCTTCTGGGTTCAAGTAACTCTCCTGCTTCAGCCTCCCAAGTATCTGAGATTAGCACCATACCTGGCTAAATTTTGTATTTTTTGTGGAGATGGAGTTTCACCATTTTGGCCAGGCTGGTCTCCTACACCTGACGTCAAGTGATCCGCCCGCCTTGGCCTCCCAAAGTGCTGGGATTACAGGTGTGAGCTACCTCGCCCTGCCTGTTTTTTGTTTTTTGTTTTAAAAAAGCCTTTATTGACTGTCTACTGTCAACATATTTTTTTTTTTTTTTTAATACCTTTATTGGCTGGACACATGCCTATAATCCCAGCACTTTGGGAGGCCAAGGCAGGTGGATCACCTGAGGTCAGGAGTTTGAGACCAGCCTGACCAACATAGAGAAACCCTAAAAATACAAAATTAGCCCGGCATGGTGGCGCATACACATAATCCCAGCTACTCAGGAGGCTGAACCAGGAGAATTGCTTGAACCCGGGAGGCAGAGGTTGCGGTGAGCCGGGATCACGCCATTACACTCCAGCAGGAGAGACAAGAGCGAAATTCTGACTCAAAAAAAAAAAAAAAAAAACTTTATTGAGGCTGGGTGCAGTGGCTCACCCCTGTAACTCTAGCAGTTTGGGATGCCAAGGCAGTGGATAACTTGAGCTCAGGAATTTGAGACCAGCCTGGGCAGCATGCTAAAACCTTGCCTCTGTAAGAAACACAAAAAAAATCTAGCCTGATGTGGTGGTGCACACCACTAGTCTCAGATACTTGGGTGGCTGAGGCAGGACGATCACTTGAGCCCTGGAGGTTAAGGCTTCAGTGAGCTGAGATCACACCACTGCACTCCAGCCTAGGTGACAAAGTGAGACCCTGTCTCAAAAATAAAGGAAAAATAGCTTTATTGTGGCTGGGGGCAGTGGCTAACTGCTGTAATCACAGCACTTTGGAAGGCCAAGGCAGGTGGATTACTTGAGATCAGGAGTTTAAACCAGCTTCTGGCCAACATGGTGAAACCCTATCTCTATTAAAAATACAAAAATTGGCCAGCACTGAGCGTGGTGGCTCATGCCTATAATCCTAGCACTTTGGGAGGCCCCGGCAGGTGGATCACCTGAAGTCAGGAGTTCGAGACCAGCCTGGCCAACATGGGGAAACCCTGTCTCTACTAAAAATACAGAAATTAGCTGGGTGTGGTGGTGGCTGCCTGTAATCCCAACTACTTGGGAGGCTGAGGCAGGAGAATCACTTGAACCCAGGAGGCGGAGGTTGCAGGGAGCTAAGATTGCACCATTGCACTCCAGCCTGGGGGACAAGAGTCAAACTCTGTCTCAAAAAAACAAAAAATTGGTCGGGTGTGGTGGTACACACCTGTAGTCCCAGCTACTCGGGAGACTGAGGCAGCAGAATTGCTTCAACCTGGGAGGCGGAGGTTGCAGTAAGCCAAGAATGCACCACTGCACTCCAGCCTGGGCAACAGAGTGAGACTCTGTCTCAAAAAAAAAAAAAAAAGAAAGCTTTATTGAAACATAATTCACATAGCATACAGTTAATCCATTAGAAGTATATAATCTGTGGCTTTCAGTATTTTCATAGATATATGCAACCATCAGCAATCAATTTTAGAACTTTTTTTTTTGAGATGGAGTCTTGCTATGTTGCCAGGCTGGAGTGCAGTGGCACCATCTCAGCTCCCTGCAACCTCCGCCTCCCAGGTTCAAGCGATTCTCCTGCCGCAGCCTCCCGAGAAGCTAGGACTGCAGGCATCTGCCCACACACCCAGCTAATTTTTATATTTTTGGTTGAGACGGAGTTTCACCATGTTGGCCAGGTTGGTCTCAATCTCTTGACCTTGTGATCCACCTGCCTCAGCCTCCCAAAGTGCTGGGATTTCAGGCGTGAGCCACCGTGCCCAGCCCTAGAACATTTTTATTTACCCCAAAAAGAAACCCTGTACACTTAGCTATCCCCACCCCCTTCCGCATTCTATTCCTCATCCCAAGTAACCTGCCTTCTGTCTTCACAGATTTCCCTGTTTGGGACTTTTATATAAATGGAATGATACATATGTGGGCTTTTGTAAGTGGCTTCTATCACTTCACGTGTCTTCAGGGTTCATCCAAGTTGTAGCACGTATCAGTACTTTATTCCTTTTTATTCCTCTATCTAGACATACATTTTATTTACCCATTCATCCATTGATGAAACGTGGATTTTTTGTCTTTTTGCTGTTGTGAATAACGCTGCTGTAAACATTCATCTACAAGTTTTTGTGTGAACGTTTGTTTTTATTTCTCTTTGGTTTACCTGGGTGTGGAATTGCCTGGTCACATGATAGCTCTGTTTAATTGTTTGAGGAATTGCCAGACTGTTTTCTAAACTGGCTGCACCAGTCTATAATCCCACCAGCAGCATAAAGGATTCCAGTTTCTTCACATTCTCACCAAAACTTATTGTACCACATCTTTTTATACATTGTAATGAGTATCAAATGGTATCTCATTGTGGCTTTGATATGCATTTCACTGAAGACCATTGATGTTCAGCATCTTTTTCTGTGCTTATTATTCAATCTGTATGTTTTCTTTGGAAAGATGTTTATTCAGATCCTTTGCCCATTTTTTAATTGGGTTATTTGTCTTTATTATTGAGTTATAAGCGTTCTTTATATATGGGCTAGATACAAATAACGTATCAGATATATGACTTGTAGTTATTTTCTCTGATCTTCAAGATTGTCTTTTCACTTTTTGAAGGTGCCCTTTGAAGCATAAACAGTTTTCATTTTGATGAAGTTCAATTCTTATTTTTGTTGTTGTTGCTTGTGCCTTTCATGCCATGTCTGTTTGGTTTGGTTTTGTTTTGTTTGAGACCGAGTTTCACTCTTGTTGCCCAGGCTGGAGTGCAGTGGCACGTTCTCGGCTCACCACAACCTCTGCCTCCTGGATTCAAGCGATTCTCCTTCCTCAGCCTCCTGAGTAGCTGGGCTTACAAGCATGCACCATCAGGCCCGGCTAATTTTGTATTTTTAGTAGAAACAGGGTTTATCCCTGTTGGCCAGGCTGGGATTACAGGTGTGAGCCACCTCGCTCAGCCTTCATGCCATATCTAAAACTTCTTTACTAAATCCAAGATCATGAGGATTTACCATGTATTCTCCTAAGAATTTAAATTTTAACACTTACATTTAGGTCTTTGATCATTTTGAGTTAATTTTTATAGATGAGAGATAAGACTAATTTCATTTTTTTTTTTGGCATACTGGGATCTTATTAATAGTGGAGGAATATGAGTGATTGCTACACCAAAATTTTACATATCACCACTAAAGAACTTACTCCTGTAACCAAATATCTGTTCCCCCAAAACCTATGGAAATATTTAAAAAAAAAAAAAAAGAAACCAAAGAAATAGCTGGATGTGGTGGCTCATGCCTATAATTCCAGTACTTTGGGAGGCTGAAGTGGGAGGATTCCTTGAGTCCAGGAGGTCAAGAGCAACCTGGCCAACATAGTGAGACCTTGTCTCTACAAAAACTAAATAAAATTTAGGCCTGTAGTCCTAGCTACTTGGGAGACTGAAGTGGGAGGATCGCTTGAGCCCGGAAGGTAGAGGCTGCAGTGAGCTGAGATCACACCAGCCTGGACAACAGAGCAAGACACTGTCTCAAGTAAAGGGCTGGGCACGGTGGCTCATGCCTGTAATCCCAGCACTGTGGGAGCCCGAGGCTAAGACAGTAGAATTGCTTGAACCTGGGAGGCAGATGTTGCAGTGAGCTGAAATTGTGCCACTGCACTCCAGCCTGAGTGACAGAGTGAGACTCTGTCTCAAAAACAAACAAAAAAAAGAGTAAAGAAGTGATTCCATAGATTGTTGCATAGTGGCTTAGTAATTATCATGGGTATGAACTGAATCTTACATGTTGCATATTGTAGAACATCTTTATTACTCATTCTGAGATTGTGATATTAGCTGAACTTAATGGAGGCTGTTCAAGAGACTGGAAAAGAGTCTAACAGAACTGAAAAGGGTAGGAAATAATGTTGGGGCCAATATGGGAAATGGCTATACAGGAAATTAAAGCATACAAAATTTAAATGAAAAAAACTTTTTCCTTTTTTTTTGAGACAAGGTCTTGCTCTGTCGCCCAGGCTGGAGTGCAGTGACGCAGTCTTGGCTCACTGCAGCCTATACCTCCCAAGTTCAAGCAGTCCTCCCACCTCAGCCTCCGAGGTAGCTGGGACTACGGTACAGGTTTGTGTCACCATGCTCCACTAACTTTTAAATTTTTTTTTTTGGCCGGGTGAGGTGTCTCATGCCTGTAATCCCAGCACTGTGGTAGGCCGAGGCAGGTGGATCACAGAGTCAGAAGATTGAGACCATCCTGGCTAAGACAGTGAAACCCCACCTCTACTAAAAACACAAAAAATCAGCTGGCTGTGGTGGCATGCACCTGTAGTCCCAGCTACTCAGGAGGCTGAGACAGGGCAATTGCTTGAACCCAGGAGTTGGGGATTGGTTGCAGTGAGCCAAGCTAGTGCCACTATACTCCAGCCTGGGCAACAGAGTGAGACTCCATCTCAAAAAAAAAATTGTTTTTTATAGAGACAGAGTCTCACCATATTGTCCAGGCTGGTCTCAAACTGCTGGGCTCAAGCAGTTCTCCCACATAAGCCTCCCAAAGTGTTGAGATTATAAGCATAAACTACTGCACCTGGTCTGAAAATGGAATTTTTTTTTAATTGAATTGGTCATTTCTAAAATGGGAGGCCACAAACGGGATAAAAGGAAATGCTTAGAGCAAATTTAATTAAGCCAGTTAAGTTATTCCACAAGTGTAAATTATAAAGCTTAATTAGCTCTTTCAGACTCTAATGTGACACTCAGTGAATTATTTCTCTTTCAGTTAAAAGGGACCTTCTGTGGTCCAGTGTTTATAAAAGAAGATGAATCAGACAAATGGTTGATAACATAAATATTATAGACAGTTTTAGTGTACTTAAAGAATCATATTTCTTCTGTTGTTAGCCCAGTGGTGACATTGTAGCCCATAAGACATACCTAAAACAGGATTATGGCTAATAACCTTTTGAATCTTATATTGCTTTTCCTAGAGATCCAGCCCCAATTTGGTCTTAAGGCTGAATGTGGTCCTCCTGAACTTGTTAATCTAACGAACTCTACCATGGAAGGAGCCTGCTTCTGTAACATTCCCTTTACACTATCAGCAATTTGTGTCTCCCTTGGCATGATTCACACCTGCCTCCAGGAATCTCATTTAGATGAACTGGTGATCAGAGTGACCACAAACCAGGGTTAAAATAATTATTCAGTGGTCTGCCACTCTGCGGAAACCCCACAGGGTCACTGATGTGGATAAATCATTTAACCCCTGTGGGCCTTGCTCTTCCCTTTCTGTCAAATAAAGCAATTTGATTGGGTGATCTTAAAGTCCTGTCCATGTGTAAAATGCTAAGTCTCTGTGACTTTATTTTTTATTTGCTGCCCAGGATAAGACTGGGCTCTTTGGGATACTAGATTTGCTAAATATACAACTTTTTTTTAGCTTTTTTTGTGTCAGACTTCTGTTTGTGTTGGATTTGGACTATTTTAATAAGATTCTTTTTGCGACCGGGCACAGCGGCTCATGCCTATAATCCCAGCACTTTTGGAGGTGAAGGCAGGTAGATCATGAGTCCAGACTGACCAACATGGTGAAACCCCATCTCTACTAAAAATGCAAAAACTAGCTGGATGTGGTTGTGGACACTTGTAATCCCAGCTACTCAGGAGGCTGAGGCAGGAGAATTCACTTGAACCTGGGAGGCGGAGGCTGCAATGAGCTGAGATCGTGCCACTGCACTCCAGCCTGGGTGACAGAGCAAGACTCCGTCTCAAAAAAAAAAAAAGATTGTTTTTGCACAGAACTATTATTAGACAGGAAAATGTTTACAGAAGACAAAGTTAAAAACTAATTGAACATCTAAACTTCTGTTAAGAGTTGAAAGTTGCCCAGTGCAGTGGCTCATGCCTATAATCCCAGCACTTTGGGAGGCTGAGGTGGGTGGATCACAAGGTCAGGAATTCAAGACCATCCTGGCCAACATGGTGAAACCCTGTTTCTACTTAAAAATATAAAAAGTAGCTGGGCATGGTGGCTCGTGCCTGTAATCCCAGCTACTTGGGAGGCTGAGTCAGGAGAGCTGCTTGAACTGAGACTTGGGAGGCAGAGGTTGCAGTGAGCCAAGATTGTGCCACTGCATTCTAGCCTGCGCTAGAGAGCAAGACTCCGTCTCAAAAAAAAAGGTTGACAAGTTTAACATTTTTTGGATTATTCTAGACAAATTGGCATATTTTTTCTTTAGAAATTTTATTTATTTATTTATGTTTCGAGATAGAGTCTTGCTCTGTTGTCCAGGCTGGAGTGCAACGGCTCAGTCACTGCTCACTGCAACCTCTGCCTCCTGGGTTCAAGTGATTCTCCTGCCTTGGCCTCCTGAGTAGCTGCGACTACAGGCATGCGCCACCATGCCTGGCTAATTTTTGTATTTTTAGTAGAGATGGGGTTTCGCCATGTTGGCCAGGCTGGTCTTGAACTCCTGACTTCAGGTGATTTGCCCACCTTCACCTCCCACAGTGCTGGGATTACAGGCATAAGCCACCGCACCCAGCTCTTTTGAAATTTTAAATTCTTGGCTACTCTGGGCATACTGCCTGTGGGGTAGCCCTGCTCTGCAAGGACTGGTACAATGAAATATATAGATATTTAGATACATACTTTCCTATATTCATTTGTTGAAAGAAATTACATTATTGGCCAGGCGCCGTGGCTCACCACTGGAATCCCAGCACCTTGGCAGTCCGAGGCAGGAGGATCACCTGAGGTTAGGGGTTTGAGACCAGCCTGGCCAACATGGTGAAACCCCATCTCTACTAAAAATACAAAATTAGGTGGGTATGGTGGCTCATGCCTGTAGTCCCAGCTACTCGGGAGGCTGAGGCAGGAGAATCACTTGCACCTGGGAAGCGGAGATTGCAGTGAGCAGAGATCGCACCATTGCACTCCAGCCTGGGTGACGAGCAAAACTCTGTATCAAAAAAGAGAGAGAAATTACATTATTGGATTTTTTTAAGCCAGTTTTTCAAATAATGTTTGCTGTGAGGCTGCTTTGTAAATTTATTTTCCTTTGAAAAATGGTAACTGACTGGATTTACCCTTATTTTAGCCTCTTTTAATAAGGGTTAAACTATTTCAGATATTTGGTTTAGATTTCTTGAACTAACAGGATATATGGCTTGACAAATTTTAATGCCCAGTCTTACATAGCTTGTTGTAACTTGGTGCTTTAAGAAAATGTTTACCCCATTCTTTTCCTTTCCTTTCCTTTTTTGTTTCTTCCTTTTTTATCTTCTTTTCCAAGGGTTGGCATTCTGGGGACCTAGAGCTAGCTCCTCCAGCATATGAAGGGGAGAGTGGGGTTTTGTCCGATCCTCCACAGGGGGGAAAAGCTAGTGTCTCTTCCCTTGAGGTATAGTTCTTCCAGTCTGATGAACTGTCAGATCCACTGAGTGACTGGTAAAGCAGATTGGACAGTGACTCAAGGAAGTGGGGGTGGGGACAATATTTTAAGTAGTAACTATCAAAAGTAAAGTGATTCTCTGGGGGCTCAGTAGATAGAGCCATGTGTGCTTCTAGCGTTAGCAGTCTGCAGGAATTATGCAGAGTGCGGTGTTGTTTTCTAAGAGGAAAAGGAGGATGAATGTGAGAGTGATGAGAGGTGAGTTGGGTTGGATTATAAGGCACCAAGAGAAGGGAGCATAAATGTTGGTTTGAGTTCTGGGCAATGAAATTTGCTTAATCCTGATGGCTGTTAATCAGAATGTCAGCCCTAAAGTTTTATTTTCACAGTTGAGTGCTTTTAATTGAATGATTATTTCTTACAGGGTCTTTTACCCTCTTGTGATTCTGAAGTTGAGGAAAGCAGATTTTTATATTGTATGTAATTACAGTTTGGGCTTCCTGGGAAACAGAATCCTGCTGCAAATCTTACATGACTGATTTCTGGACCCAAAGTGGGCTTGACAGTGGGCTGGAGCAGTAATAGCCCACCTACTGTCTGGAGAGGCCAGGGCAGGCATTTCCCAGCAAGCCTGCCTGAAGTGGGGCTTGTCTAGACTCTGGGACCTAGATCATGAGGAAAAGTCCTCTGTTCGTGGAAGCCGGAAGAGAGTCGGCTTCATCAGCAAAATGACCTACCAACAGGAAAGGTGGGGGTCTGGAGAAGCAGATTTAAAATGTTGAAAACTGTGTTTCTTTAACAAATACCTATTAAGCACCCGCTGCATATGTGAGATATTGCTCTAGTCTGTGTTGGAAACCACAGATGTGTGCTTCTGCTTTTAAGGAGCTTATGCTTTACACTGACCTTTGGCAGAGGCACATATGAAAATGGATATTAAATTTTGTGACTGTCATTCACATAGGCCCTGAGCTAATGGTAATGGTCTTCTTGAGCTTCTGGAGACTGGACTTTTAATAGTCTTTTTTTTGTTCATAAGCAGTACATACCTGATATGTCATAGTTACTCAGTATACTTCTTGAATGAATGAACAAATGAATGTCATTGCTGTTTTAAAATTAAAAGTACAAGTAAGTCAAAAGGAGAAACTGAGTCGCCAGTCTTGCCACACAGACCTAACTACTGACATGCTTCCGCAGATGGGAGATAACTAACCTTCTGCCTCTGGTCCCTGAGTCTTCCTTCTTGGGGAGGGTTCCTTGCAGGGATTGTGGCCATGGGACAACCCTGCTGGTAAAGCCAGCTGTTGAAGAGCCAGAGATATTGATGGTAGGCTTGCCAGGAAAATTCCTTTGGAAGTGGCACTACTTGCTTACTCTCAAATTACTATCTTCTGTAACAAGGGCCAGTTTTAAAATTATATACTCAGTGACAAAATACAAACTTGTGTTTGGATTAAACTTTTTCTACCTGTTTAAAAAGACAAGTTAGAATACCTGTGTTGTGTATGCCTAAGACTTGGAAAAATTACAATGTACAAGAATCTTTTCTGTTGTGTTTTTTCTAAGCAATCTTGTGAGTTAATAAGCAGTGTGATTGGATGGGAAGAACAGCAGATTGGGGGTCTTCAGTGTCAAATGTTAATACTAACTAATCACACGCTAAGCTAAAGACTATGTTTAACTACTTTGGATCTCACTTTCTACCTCAAGTGAACAAGGAACCACAGTAGAGAGTCCTTCAGCCCTCGCATGGTAGTAGAAGGCATAAACCTCAATTTTCTTATGCTTTTCCAGGACCAATCTACTTTTCTGTGTTAAGAGTTGAGAGGCTGCCTTTCCTTCAGCAGATAGTTTTCTAAGATTCTAGGAACCAAAAGTGAACAAGTGAAGAGGAACCAGAATATTTTTGAATTTGCCCAGCTGTGCTTTTTATAGGAAGAGCCATTTATAGTCAGAGGATTTCAGAACATTACAACTCTGTGGTGATACATTGGTTACATTGTTCCTTAGACTAAAATTACAACTTGAATGCACTTAATGATACATATGTGTATTGTAATTTGTATACATAACTCAAAACCCTGTATCTGAGTCAGGTCATTTGTGGTTAGCCATTCAGATGTCATTTCTGTTTGACAAGGGTTTATTTTAAGATTGCTTTGTGGCACAGTTAACATTCAAGTGATCTATTAGTGTTAAGTCTTTAACTAGATTTGTTTTAAATGAGCTGTCTGTTAAGTAGAAAACCAAATACTATAGACACTTAGATTTCCAATCCAACTTAGTAAAATCAGTATAACTTAAATGTTGTCTTCACATGTTTGTTTAATCTGCTTTTCTTTCCATTGGTATTCATTTAGAAGAATAGTAACTGTGTGAATGAAATTTATTAGTTACTCTTGATACTGTTGTTTAGCAAGAAGTGTAGACTTAATCGGTTGAGAAAAGAACATTTAGGGTAAATGAATGCTTTAATATGTTCATTGTTTCTTAGAAAATCACAAATATCTGTAGAAAGAATAAGATCTGATTCTATAGCTTTATTCCTAGGTTATTAAAAGCAAAGTTCTATGGAAGTAAGTTCTCATAAGGCTATATATTACATATGTATATACAGGCTATATATTGTAATCCATTTGGTGTTTTTTAATTTATTTTTATTTATTTTTGTTTGTCTTGTTTTGGAGACTGAGTCTCGCACTGTCACCCAGGCTGGAGTACAGTGGCGCGATCTCGGCTCACTGCAACCTCCGCTTCCCAGTTTCAAGCGATTCTCCTGCCTCAGCTTCCCGAGTAGCTGGGATTACAGATGCCTGCCACCATGCCCGGCTAATTTTTTGTATTTTTGGTAAAGACGGGGTTTCACTATGTTGGCCAGGCCGGTCTCGAATGCCTGACCTCAGGTGATCCACCTACCATGGCCTCCCAAAGTACTGCAATTACAGGCATGAGCCACCGCACCCAGCCAGCCCACTTGGTTATTTTGTTGGGGACGTGGGTCAGTTGGATGAAAGCTAAAGATGTAAATAGCCAAACCATGATTTGTAATTATTTTATACATCAATCTCATTCTTACCATTAGTGCTGTGGCTTTCCTCTTTGCTGGTGTCCAGATTGTCACGGCTAAGGGGCATTTTTTCCTATTTAGTAGATACAACTATTGTTGATTTTTTTTTCTTTTTCCCCCTGTGGTATTTCAGGAGATCGTTGTTTTATAAAATGAGGTTTTCAGCTTCTTCCCTTTTGTGTTCTAGGTGCTCCATACTTGCTTGCAGTGCCTACGTGGCTCTGGCTTTGGGTGATAACCTAATGGCTTTGAATCATGCAGATAAACTTCTTCAGCAGCCCAAGCTGTCAGGGTCTCTTAAGTAAGTGTGACTTGCCCTGTGTGTCACTGGTTTGTTTTGAGGTTTATATTGCTTCTTTTTATTCCTCCAGTGGATTATATATTTGTAAGGAAAGCAACTGTTTAAAAGAACTGTTTTTAACCCATGTCTCAGCAGTGAAAATGTTTTCATTCATTGCACCTCAAAGGCTACCAGATGTGGCATTTGCTGTACTGAGTGTCAGGAGACAAAAACTTTGGACACTAGTGTCCACTGCTAGGCCTGACTGCAGCACTTTACTTCCCAAAATAAGTCCTCAGGGAGAAGACCTACAAAAAAAGGAATTTTGTCAATGTGATAAATCTACTTTGAGGAATGCAATTTAAATAGGCAAATAAGGCTGGGCACAGTAGCTCATGCCTGTAATCCCAACACTGAGAGGCTGAGGCAGGAGGATCACTTGAGCCAGAAGGATCACTTGAGCCAGAAGGATCACTTGAGCCAGGAGTTTGAGGCTGCAGTGAACCCTGATCACACCAGTGCACTCCAGCCTGAGTGACAGAGCATTACCCCAGCTCTAAAAATGATATTAACAAATAAATAAGCAAGGCGTGGTGGCTCACGCCTGTAATCCCAGCACTTTGGGAGGCTCAGGCAGGTGGATCATGAGGTCAGGCGTTCCAGACCAGCCTAGCCAACATAATGAAACCCCATCTCTACTAAAAATACAAAAATTAGCTGGACATAGTGACACGCTACCTGTAGTCCTAGCTACTCTGGAGGCTGAGGCAGGGGAATTGTTTGAACCCAGGAGGCGGAGGTTGCAGTGAGCAGAGGTTGCGCCACTGCACTCCAGGCTGAGTGACACAGCAAGACTCTGTCTCAGAAAAATAAATAAATAGAGCTGGGCAGGGTGGCTCACACCTATAATCCTAGCACTTTGGAGGCTGAGGCAGGTGGATCACCTAACAGGAGTTTGAGACCAGCCTGGCCAACATAGTGAAACCCTGTCTCTACTAAAAATAGAAAAAATTAGCTGAGTGTGGTGGCAGGTGCCTATCCCTGCTACTAGGGAGGCTGAGGCAGGAGAATCGCTTGAACCCAGGAGGCAAAGATTGCAGTGAGCCAATATCGTGCCATTGCACTCCAGCCTGGGCAGTGAGCGAAACTCCATCTCAAAAAAATAAATAAATAAAAATTTAAATTTAAAAATAAATAAAATACAGCTTGAATTTTTGTATGATACTGATCCTGGAGATTTTATGAAAAGCCATGAGTATTCTGCATAACAACAGAATAGTTCTTTCATTCATTATATAGGTATATACTTATACATGCCAAAATATAACTACTTACTCTTTTGCTTTTTAGTAATCCTCAAACATACCTAGTGTTTTGTTTTGTTTTTTAAAGTAATAAAGCCCGGGCGTGGTGGCTCACACCTGTAATCCCAGCACTGTGGGAGGCCTAGGCAGGCAGATGATTTGAGGTCAGGAGTTGGAGACCAGCTTTGCCAATATGGTGAAACCCTGTCTCTACTGAAATACAAAAATTAGCCAGGCATGGGGGCGCATACCTGTAATCCCAGCTACGTGGGAGGCCGAGGCACAAGAATTGCTTGAGCCTGGGAGGCAGAGGCTACAGTGAGTCAAAATTGTACCACTGCACTCCAGACTAGGTGACAGAGTGAGACTCCATTTCAAAAAAAAAAGTAATAAGAAATCATTCAACTATATACGAGACTTTGTCATAATTCAAATATAAAGGAGCTCCTGCTTTTCTGCAAGAAAATCTTATCCAGTATTCAGGCTGGGGGATGGGGAAGACCCTAAGTTTCAGTTCAAGGCATTTGGGTTGCCTCTAAATATCTTCCATCCTTAACATTGCCCAACTCAAAACACCAAAGTTGGGAATTGCAGCTGCTGGTGGTGTTCAGACTGTGGTGTATACAGCCATTATGAGAACACTGGACTTGTGTGTGTGTGTCTGTGTGTGACTAAGTCTCACTCTGTCACCAACACTTGAGTACAATGGCACAATCTCAACTAACTGCAACCTCCACTTTCTGGGTTCAAGTGATTCTCCTACCTCAGCCTCCCAAGTAACTGGGATTACAGGAGCCCACCACCACACCCGCCTAATTTTTTTTCTTATTTTGAGGCGGAGTTTCACTCTGTCACCCAGGCTGGAGTGCAGTGGTGCAATCTCAGCTCACTGCAACCACTGCCTCCCTGGTTCAAACAATTCTCCTGCCTCAGCCTCCTGCATAGCTGGGATTACAGGCACATGACACTATACCTGGCTAATTTTTGTATTTTTAGTAGAAATGGTTTTTTGCCATGTTGGCCAAACTGGTCTCAAACTCCTGACCAGTGGTCCACCTACCTTGGCTTCCAAAAGTGCTGGAATTACAGGTATGAACCACTGTGCATGGCCTAATTTTTTGTATTTGTAGTAGAGATGGGGTTTCTCCATGTTGGCCAGGCTGGTCTTGAACTCCTGACCTCAAGCAATCTGCCTACCCCGGCCTCTCAAAGTGCTGGGATTACAGGTGTAAGCCACTACACCCAGCCTTTTCTTTTGTTTCAATTAAAAATGAAACACAGCCAAGCCTGGTAGCTCATGGCTCTAACCCCAGCGCTTTGGGAGGCTAAGGAGGGTCAATCACTTGAGTCCAGGAATTCAAGACCAGCCTGGGCAGCGTGGCAAAATTCCATATCTACTAAAATTACAAAAATTTACTGGGTGTGGTGGTACACACCTGTTGTAGTCCCAGCTACTAGGGAGACTGAGGCCAGAGGACCCCTTGAGCCAGGGATGTGGAGGTTGCAGTGAGCCATGATCATGCCACTATACTCCAGCCTCCAGCCTAAGAAACAGAGCAAGACTCTGTCTCAAAAACAAATAAAATAAAATAATAGAAACACAAGTTTTAGCTCCTTTTTTAATCCTTTAGTTGACATTGTGATTATTATTTTCAAATGTAAGATTCTTCACTTGATATTTGTTTGAGGGTTTTTAGCCTCCTTTGTTAACTTCTCTCTGAAAGTCAAAGAAACAGAATTCCTTGGTTATATGACTTCTTAGCTAATTTCTAGCTGTGTCTGGAAAAATCTTTTTTTTTTTTTTTTTTTGAGACGGAGTTTCGCTCTTGTTACCCAGGCTGCAGTGCAATGGCGCGATCTCGGCTCACCGCAACCTCCGCCTCCTGGGTTCAGGCAATTCTCCTGCCTCAGCCTCCTGAGTAGCTGGGATTACAGGCACGTGCCACCATGCCCAGCTGATTTTTTGTATTTTTAGTAGAGACGGGGTTTCACCGTGTTGACCAGGATGGTCTCGATCTCTTGACCTTGTGATCCACCCGCCTCGGCCTCCCAAAGTGCTGGGATTACAGGCGTGAGCCACCGCGCCCAGCCCTGGTTTCTTAATTAATAACAAGACTACCTGAACGACAGAGCCTTGGGAGGGATACAACAAAAACTTTAAAAGAAAAACAAAAAGACTACCTGTCAGTCTTCCCATTGAGGGTCAGTGGGTCTTTTCTGCATTTGGCTACCCTTAAATACTACAGCAGTTTTTGCTCCACTGCTTTTTGCTTTCTGTGTACCTACGCAAGGATTTCTGAGCTTTGTGTCTCTGTGGAGATATTTCATTTGGTTAAAAAAAAATTTTTTTCCCATATCAGACAGGTAGTATGCCAACATCATACCAGGGTTTGAGGGAGGCGTATCTCTTACGTGAGTGTAAAAACTCAGTCGTTGCCAGGCCTGGTGGCTCACACCTGTAATCCCAACACTTTGGGAGGCCAAGGTGGGCAGATCACTTGAGGTCTGGAGCTGGAGAGCAACCTGGCCAACATGGTGAAACCTTGTTTCTACTAAAAAATACAAAAAAAATTAGCCAGGCATGGTGGCAGGCACCTGTAATCCTAGCTACCCAGGAGGCTGAGACAGGAGAATCGCTTGAACCCAGGCGGTGGAGGTTGCAGTGAGCTGAGAACGAGCCATTGCACTCCAGCCTGGACAAGAAGAGCAAGACTACATCTTAAAAAAAAACAAAAAACCCAGTCATCAACTTACGAATTACAGAAGGATCCAAAAATAAAATATCTTTTATTAGATTCACAGAAAACTAAGTAGTGCTTTAAATTTGTACATGATTGTTCTTGTTTTGTAATCATTGCTGACTTGTGGATACTGCATTAATGATTTTTTTAAAATATTTTATCCCACCAGGCAACATAGAGAAATCTTCTCTCCACAAAAATTTTTTTTAAAAAATTAGGCCGGGTGTGGTGGTTCATGCCTATAATCCCAGGCTGAGGCGGGTGGGTCACCTGAAGTCAGGATTTTTTTTTTTTTTTTTTTTTTTTTTTGTTTTTTTTTGAGACGGAGTTTCGCTCTTGTTGCCCAGGCTGGAGTGCAATGGTGCGATCTCGGCTCACCGCAACCTCCAACTCCTGGGTTCAGGCAATTCTCCTGCCTCAGTCTCCTGAGTAGCTGGGATTACAGGCACGCGCCACCATGCCCAGCTAATTTTTTGTATTTTTAGTAGAGACGGGGTTTCACCGTGTTGACCAGGATGGTCTCGATCCCTTGACCTCGTGATCCACCCGCCTCGGCCTCCCAAAGTGCTGGGATTACAGGCTTGAGCCACCGCGCCCGGCTTGAAGTCAGGATTTTAAGACCAGCCTGACTATCATGGCAAAACCCTGTCTCTACTCAAAATACAAAAATTAGCTGGGCGCCGGGTGCGGTGGCTCAAGCCTGTAATCCCAGCACTTTGGGAGGCCGAGGCGGGTGGATCACGAGGTCAAGGGATCGAGACCATCCTGGTCAACATGGTGAAACCCCGTCTCTACTAAAAATACAAAAAATTAGCTGGGCATGGTGGCACGTGCCTGTAATCCCAGCTACTCAGGAGGCTGAGGCAGGAGAATTGCCTGAACCCAGGAGGCAGAGGTTGCGGTGAGCCAAGATCGTGCCATTGCACTCCAGCCTGGGCAGCAGAGTGAGACTCCATCTCATTCATAGATAGATAGATAAAATTTTTAAAATTAACCAGGCATAGTGTTGTGCTCCTGTAGTCCCAGCTATTTGGGAGGCTGAGGGAGGAGGATCGCTTGAACCCAGGAGGTAGAGGCTGCTCTCAGCCATGACTGCACCACTGCACTCCAGCCTAGGTGACAGAGTGAGACCCTGTCTCAGAAAAACAAATAAAGATGATGCAGAATATATTTGAAGTTACTGGCTGTTCGTTTATTTATTGAAAAACAAATCTTGGCTGGGCACAGTGGCTCACACCTGTAATCCCAGCACTTTGGGAAGTGGAGGTGGGTGGATCACCTGAAGTCAGGAGTTCCAGACCAGCCTGACCAATATGGTGAAACCTGTCTCTACTAAAAATACAGAATTAGCTGGACACAGTGGTGGGCGCCTGTAATCCCAGCTACTCAGAAGGCTGAGGCAGGAGAATTGCTTGAACCCAGGGAGGTGGAGGTTGCAGTGAGCCAAGATCACGCCACTGCACTCCAGCCTGGACAACAAGAATGAAACTCCATCTCAAAAAAAAAAGAGAGAGAGAGAAAGAGAGATTTTTAGTAGGGATGAAATATGTCTCAGACTATTTTTATTTTTATTTATTTTTTTTTTTTGAGACAGAGTTTCGCTTTTGTTAGCCAGGCTGGAGTGCAATGGCGTGATCTCGGCTCACCGCAGCCTCCGTCTCCTGGGTTCAGGCAATTCTCCTGCCTCAGCCTCCCGAGTAGCTGGGATAACAGGCACGCGCCACCATGCCCAGCTAATTTTTTGTATTTTTAGTAGAGACACGTTTAACCATGTTGACCAGGATGGTCTCAATCTCTTGACCTTGTGATCCACCCGCCTCGGCCTCCCAAGGTGCTGGGATTACAGGCGTGAGCCACCGCGCCCAGCCTGTCTGAGGCTATTTTAATTTTGAAAAAATCAATCAGGTGATCATAAGGAAAATAGCTTGAAGTAAGAGACTAGAAGAAGCAGTTTCGTAAACCAGGAGGTGGTGCATCTGACCATGTGCATCTGACCTGGCATTGGTGGGCATAAAATAGATTGTGTGAAAAGCAAGAAGCCTTTCAAATCGAATCTGATTGGCGCTCTGGTGCTTTTAGACTCTTCCAGCAGCAAGAGACTGGAGGAATCTGATTCTCATGCTATACACATGGGCATCTATTCTTGGATCTCTCTCAATAGAACAGCATAAATTTGCCAATGGTGAACTACTTTCTGAATTGATATGTATACTTTGTTCTACTTAGCTAATAGGAAATTGTTATAGTATTATTTATTCATTTTTTTTTTTTTTTTTTAGAGATAAAGTCTTATTCCATCATCCAGGCTGGAGTGCAGTGGTACAATCATAGCTTATTGTAGCCTTGAACTCCTGAGCTCAAGCAGTCCTCAAACCTCTGCCTCCCAAAGTGCTGGGATTACACACATGAGCAGTGACATGATTATGGCTCACTGCAGCCTCTATCTCCCAGGCTTAAGTGATCCTCCTATCTCAGCCTTCTGTGTAGCTGGGACTACAGGTGTATGCTACCACACCCAGCTAATTTTTGTATTTTTTTCATAGAGGCAGGGTTTCGCCATGTTGCCCAGGCTAGTCTCAAAATCCTGGGCTCAAGCAGTCCACCTACCTAGGCCTCCCAAAGTGTTGGGATTACAGGCATGAGCCACTGCACCCAGCCAATTGATCAATTTTACCTAAATAAATTTAGATTTCAATTTAAGGACATAAAATATGAGACATGTATCCAATGTTTAATAACATAATATACCCAGCATTATTTTACATTGGGTATTTTTGTGATGTTACACTTTTCAGTTTAGAATCTGTTTTCTCATTTTAGGTTTTTGGGCCATTTATATGCTGCAGAAGCCCTCATCTCTCTCGACAGAATATCTGATGCCATTACTCACTTGAATCCGGAGAATGTCACTGATGTCTCCTTAGGGATCTCTTCAAATGAGCAGGACCAAGGTTAATGAGGACACCTTTGATCAGAACTGGTCGCTGTTTCCACTTCCTTCCTGTCATAATTCAGGATGTGTGGAAACTTAAGGGCATGGTGGTAAAGAGAAGAAAGTTTTAGTTCAGCTTTCCACATTTTTGTCTACTTACTTTGTAGCAGTTTTTTGCTAAGTAGACTTGAGAGTTAGTGATCACATGGTCTAAATTCTCACTTTTGAAAGTCTGGTACTGTTAGAATGGTTAATTTTCATTCTGATACTATTTTTTCTTTTCCTTTGGAGTGACTCTGCAATCCATAGGAGAATAAAAATGTTGCATTCAAGAGTCAGTTTTAGAGCTGGCACGGTGGCTCATGCCTGTAATCCCAGCACTTTGGGAGGCTAAGGCAAGAGGATCACCTGAGCCCAGGAGTTCAAAACCAGCCTGGGCAACCTAGTGAGACTTTGTCTCTATTTTAAAAATAGGAAATAAAGAAAAGTTTGTTTTAAATCATTGCTAAATTCTTAAATAATTAAAGCTAGGTGATATTCACTTTACTCAAGGTTAGCGCTCAGGTTTGAGGTGGTGGTGGGTGGTGGCATTCTGACATCTTTTAATGGAATCTCCACTACATGAAAAGTAAATAAATTGCTTCATATGAGATGTCCATTTCATTAAAAAAGTTTAGAAAATATGCTCTCCGCAGGGTACAGTGGCTCACACCTGTAATCTTAACACTTTGGGAGGCTGAGGTGGGCTGATCACCTGAGGTCAGGAGCTCAAGACCAGCCTGACCAACATGGTGAAACCCTGTCTGTTCTAAAAATACAAAATTAGCTGGGCATGGTGTTACCTGCCTGTAATCCCAGCCACTTGGGAGGTTGAGGCAGGAAAATTACTTGAACCTCAGAGGTGGAGGTTGCAGTGAGTTGCACCATTGCACTCCACCCTGGGCAACAAGAGCAAAACTCCATCTCAAAAAAAAAGAAGGTATACTCTCTACCTTCTGAGCCTGAGGAAAAAAAATATATATATATGCTCTGTTGTTCTGCCCCTCAGATTTATTTTCATGTTTTTGTAGGATCAGACAAAGGTGAAAATGAAGCAATGGAATCCTGTAAGTAAGAAGTTTTGTGATACTTAAGTAGCCTGCCCTATATCCCAAAAATTTAGACTCTGAATCTTCTGTGTTCATTTTTCTGCCTGAGGAATACTGCTGTACTGAGTGGCTCCTCAGTACAATAGATTGGGTTGTTCCCTTGCCCATGGCATGGCCTCTTCACCAGTGTCTACACTCTTTTTCCCCAGCTGGGAAGCGGGCCCCTCAGTGCTACCCCAGTTCCGTCAACTCTGCCAGGACTGTGATGCTGTTCAACCTTGGCAGCGCTTACTGCCTCAGGAGCGAATATGACAAAGCCCGAAAGTGTCTCCATCAGGTGAGTCCAGAGAGTGGGAGGAGCTAAACCTTCTAAAGCAGCCAACACAACTTTGAGGTTTATGTTTTTTGTTATTTTGTTTGAGGCATCTGGTCAGTTTGTTAAACATTGGAATATTACTTTCCAGAGTTAAAAATATTCTTGCAAGGTAAACAACTAATCAGCATTGTAAATGAACCTAGACACTTAATGGAGAGTTTTCTTGATGATTTTACTTTAAAAAAAAAAAAAGTTTTTGCTGGGCACAGTGGCTCATGCCTGTAATCCTAGCACTTTGGGAGGCCAGGGCGGGCAGATCACAAGGTTGGGAGTTTGAGATCAGCCTGGCCAATATGATGAAACCTCCTCTCTAGTAAAAATACAAAAATTTGGATAGCAAGTTAGCAGTTAAAAAAAAAAAATTAGCTGGGCCTGGTGGCGGGCGCCTGTAATCCCAGCTACTCAGAAGGCTGCAGCAGAAGAATTGCTTGAACCCAGGAGGCAGAGGTTGCAGTGAGCCGAGATGGTGCCACTGTACTTCAGCATGGGTGACAGAGTCAGACTCTGTCTCAAAAAAAAAAAAAATTTAATTTCAAATCAGCGGAATAAAAAGCAACTTGGGGCCGGGCACAGTGGCCCACACCTTTAATCCCAGCACCCTGGGAAGCTGAGACAGGCAGATCACTTGAGTCCAGGAGTTTCAGATCAGCCTGGGCAACATAATGAGATGTTGCCTGTCTCTACTATAAATACCAAAAATTAGCCAGGCGTGGTGGCGCATTCCTGTAGTCCCAGGTACTCCAGGTGGCTGAGGTGGGAGGATCACCTGAGCCTGGGAGGATGAGGCTGCAGTGAGCTGAGATGCCACTGCACTCCAGCCTGGGCAACCAGAGTGAGACCGTGTTTCCAAAAAAAAAAAAAAAAAAAGTAACTTGACAATTTTAGTGATTACAATTCCAAAAGATGAAAAACTGTCTAAAAGATCATTTATATAAATAATTGTACATCTGTACAATTGAAGACAATGTAGCTTTAAACTCTAGGTACTAAAATGGAAAGATGTCCAAGACATACTAAATGAAAAGTGAAAACAGCACGGTGTGAAACAGCTTCTATATAATTTTGTATATATGCATAAAAGATATCTGAAAGGACACACCAAGAAACTTTTATCATTAGTTGTAAGGGTGGCAGGATGAATACTACATGGCTGAAGCATAGAATGAGAGACACTTCACTGTATACTCTTACGCTTTTAAATTTTGAATTGTGTAAATCTGTTTTCAAAAAGTTAATTATTGGCCAGGTGTGGTGTCTCACGCCTGTAATCCTAGCACTTTGGGAGGCCGAGGTGGGTGGATCACCTGAGGTCAGGAGCTCAAGACCAGCCTGGCCATCATGGTGAAACCCCATCTTTAAAAAATAAATAAGTAGCTGGGCGCAGTGGCTCAAGCCTGTAATCCTAGCACTTTGGGAGGCCGAGGTGGGTGGATCACGAGGTCAAGAGATCGAGACCATCCTGGTCAACACGGTGAAACCCCGTCTCTACTAAAACTACAAAACATTAGCTGGGCATGGTGGTGCGTGCCTGTAATCCCAGCTACTCAGGAGGTTGAGGCAGGAGAATTGCCTCAACCCAGGAGTCGGAGGTTGCGGTGAGCCGAGATCGCGCCATTGCACTCCAGCCTGGGTAACAAGAGTGAAACTCCATCTCAAAAATAAATAAATAAATAAATAAATAAAAGTTAATTATTAAGTCCACCTTTCAGAAAGCTAGTACTATAGAAACTCCATACACACTAAAGAAAGCTGCTGGCAATATGTAACTAAAATAAACTTCTGAATTCTGCCACTGAAATGGTGCCTCATGAAGCTTCCAGGAAGATTTTGATTGGATCTCTTTAGTAGGTCACCTGCCAATCCCCTGGACCAGTCATGGGCATGGAGTCATACCTGTAGTAGGGGACTGGGTACTACCATTGGCAGCCCCAGAGGAATCTCACAAAATTGGAAAGAATTCCTCAAAAGGACATTCATTCAGCAAATATCTGTTCAGCAGTTACTTCTGAGCTAAGCCATGGGAATAAGATTGTAAATAAGCAGACATGATACAACCTTGCCCCTGTAGACCTTTGCAGTTAGGAGAGACCTTCCTAAAAAGGGAATTGCATGGTCAGAGGCTATGCAAGATTTTAAGACGTCTAACATAGAAAGTTTGTATCAAATGGTACATTCTCCAGCAGCATGAGAAGGTCCACATCCCCACATGCTTGCCACAGCAACGAAGTTGAAATTAAACCTCTTCTCGGGCCGGGCGCGGTGGCTCAAGTCTGTAATCCCAGCACTTTGGGAGGCCGAGGCGGGTGGATCACGAGGTCAAGAGATCGAGACCATCCTGGTCAACATGGTGAAACCCTGTCTCTACTAAAAATACAAAAAATTAGCTGGGCATGGTGGCACGTGCCTGTAATCCCAGCTACTCAGGAGGCTGAGGCAGGAGAATTGCCTGAACCCAGGAGACGGAGGTTGCGGTGAGCCAAGATCGCGCCATTGCACTCCAGCCTGGGTAACAAGAGCGAAACTCCGTCTCAAAAAAAAAAAAAGAAAAAAACACCTCTTCTCAGGAGATAGGGTGGCTTTCATAAAAAGACTATGTGGCTTTCACATAAGTTCCTGCTTTTGCAAGCAACCTTGTTGTGCCTAGAAGTGGTGATGCTTTACCACGTGGAAAATAACACAAATTCTATTTAGTCAACTTAGTGGCATCTGGTCAGCATTTCTGATCCCAGATCAGAAAAGTGACAGACTGTCCAAGGGTAACAGTGTTTGATATTATCTAGGCACTGCGTGTATGAGTTCAACTGGTAAGAGTTCAAGTGTTTCACTCTTTTCAGTAGCAGGCTAGGGTGTTGAACAGCCCCTCTCAAAGTGCCCCCAGACCCCAGTCAGTACAGCAAAACAGGGCTTTTGATCCAAGTTACAGTGTGTACAGTCCAGCTCAGGTTCTCGGACAGCAGGTGGCCATGGCTGCTGCCACGCTGGGAGAGACAGATGGGGTCAGGCCTGGTTCGGGGTCTGAAGGGGGTTTTGTTTTGGTCCCTTGGTTTTTAGGTTAATCCAGTGGCTGGACCTTTGTTAATTGGGAGGCCCACCCTGCCTGGGAGGGAAGAACAATGATGTGAAGAGTTGGAAAGGGCTCCGAGTAGATGTTTCCGAGGTTGCCTGCCCACCACTAACCATTCTGAACAGCCAGTAAGCAAAACGCCATTAAATCTCATGCAGATGTTGCCTTTAATTCTTACATTTTAGAGAAAGCTTCAGACTGTGGTCAATGCAAAGAACGGTAAATAAAATGTGTTACTAGCCACTTGGATAGAAAATAGAGATTTTAATATCCACAAAATGGTGTAAAAACGAGCTTGCCTATATAGCTTGCCTAGAAAGCTTAGGCCTAGAAGTATAAAATCTCATTTTCCGAAAAGAGTTATTATTCCTCAGTGGTGTGGCGAGAGGAATAAAAGCCTCCCCACCTCATTCATGAGGAACTTCTTAGAAGTACATGCTCTGGGCAAGACTCCTCACTAGTCTGGGATTTCTCCTAATGCTGCCAGAAACCAACCTAGTGCACATTTCTGGTCCTTCCCAACATCTCCCACATTTAAGCTTCTACCTTCAGTACCATTTCTCCCCATGTTCTGCCTATGCAGTATCTACGTTGCAAGGACTGAAACAGGCCTCCCTTACCCCAAAGCTCTATTTGAAAGAAACTTCTTTCTTTCTCTCCATATTCACAGCACATTCACTGGCCTTTCTCCCTGGCATTTAGGTAACTTTGTTTGGATTATTGTTAGTTATTTGCATGCTCGTTTATTATCAGGGGAAGTTCCTGTCTATCTCCATACCCACCTCTGGCCAATAAGCATTTGTAGAAGTCCGTTATCTGATTGGATTAAGGGAAGAGGCAGAGCAGTCTGGAAGCAATGAGCAACTAAAACTAGATGGGGAAATACAAGTTGATAATAAAGTGCGGAATATTTTCCTGTAGCCCAAAGAGGCCCAGACTGAGAAAATAAACCTGTAATTTCAGCACTTTTGTCCAAAGCAGTCCAGGCTTCCTTTACTCAGGACTGAGAGAAACTGCTGGCTCCTACCCAGATCTAGGGGCAGCATGTTGCCTAAACTAGCAGATTATTTTATTGGACTAAATTGTACTGTTTCAGTCCTTAAGAATGGGGACATCAAACATACCATGTGGTACATTTTTCTGTATTGCTATTTAAGTTTGAATTCTTATTCCTGATATTGACAACTTAACAGTTTACTGAGATGTTACTTAGGAAAACAAATGGGCACACAGATTTTGTAAATGTAACTGTCTGTGTCTGTTGTGAAGAGCCACCAGCAGACCTGGACGGCTAACTAGAGTATAATATCAGGGGTGTCCAGTCACCCATCTCAAAATTCAGAGTATTACATGTCTAGCTTAATTGGCAGGTTTGAAGACAAAGGGAGCTGAGGCTCATCACAGCAGAACAACAGGTAGTCCCTAGGAAGTCATGCGGGAATGGGCTTGAATAAGTTTGTTGCCTCGTTGTTGGTTGGCAGGTGTACTTGGAGTGTATATCTTAAGCTGTTCGTTTTTCATGGGTGTCTTTCTGTTTTGAGCAAAGGCGGCTTCAATGATCCATCCTAAAGAGGTGCCCCCTGAGGCCATCTTGCTGGCAGTCTACCTTGAACTGCAGAATGGTGAGTAATTCTCTCTGGTTAAGACCGTATCCCTTCTAAGAGCCAAGATTTTTTTGTTGGGAAACAGAGTCTCACTGTGTTGCCCAGGTTGGAGGGCAGTGGCAGAATTAGAGCTCTCTGCAGCTTCCAAACTCCTGGTTTCAAGCAGTCTTCCCACCTCAGCCTCCAGAGTAGCTGGGACTACAGGTATACGCCACTGAGCCCAACTAATTCCTTAAATTTTTTGTAGAGATGGGGTCTCACTTTGTTGCCCAGGCTGTTCTCAAACTCATGGGCTCATGCAGTCCTCCCATCTTAGCCTCCCTCGTAGCCAGGATTGCAGATATAAGCTATCATTCTCAGCCAATCCTAAGATTTTTAATGTCTGTTTTTTTTCTTCAGAGTCAAAACTTTGCCTTCCTTGAAGATATGACCCATCAAATTTTTTTTGAGATGGAGTCTCGCTCTGTCACCCATGCTAGAGTGCAGTGGCACAGTCTCAGCTCACTGCAACCTCCACCTCCCAGATTCAAGGTTCAAGAGATTCTCCTGTCTCAGCTTCTCAAGTAGCTGGAATTACAAGCACCTGCCACCATGCCTGGTTAATTTTTCTGTTTTTAGAGAGGTTTCACCATGTTGGCCAGGCTAGTCTTGAATTCCTGACCTCAGATGATCCTCCCACCCTGGCCTCTCAAAGTGCTGGGATTACAGGCTTGAGCCAGCGTGGCTGACCCATCAAATTCTTCTACATAAAAATATAGTTAGGAACTGGGCGCAGTGGTACATGCCTATAATCCCAGCACTTTGGGAGGCTGAGGTGGGCTGATTGCCATAGTCCAGGAGTTCAAGACCAGCCTGGGCAACATGGCAAAACCCTGTCTCTACAAAAAATACAAAAATTAGGCTGGCTTCAGTGGCTCCCGCTTGTAATCCAAGCAATTTGGGAGGCTGAGGTGGGCAGATCATGAGGTCAAGGGTTCGACACCAACCTGGCCAATACAGTGAAACCCGTCTCTGCTAAAAATACAAAAATTAGCTGGGCATGGTGGCGGGTGCCTGTAATCCCAGCTACTCAGGAGGCTAAGGCAAGAGAATTGCTTGAACCCAGGAGGTGGAGGTTGCAGTGAGCTGAGATCACACCACTGTACTCCAGCCTGGGCAACAGAGCTACACTCCGTCTCAAAAAAAAAAAAAAAAAATTAGCTGGGTGTGGTGGTGTGCACCTGTAGTTCCAGCTACCTGGAAGGCTGAAATGGGAGGATCACTTGAGCCCTGGAGGTCAAGGCTGCAGTGAGCTGAGATCATGCTAGAATGAGACCTTGTCTAAAAAACCAATAATAGGCCAGCGCAGTGGCTCACGCCTGTAGTCTCAGCACTTTGGGAGGCTGAGGCGGGCAGATCACCTGAGGTCGAGAGCTTGAGACCAACCTGACCAACACGGAGAAACCCCATCTCTACTAAAAATACAAAATTAGCCCAGCGTGGTGGTGCATGCCTGTACTCCCAGCTACTCGGGAGGCCAAGGCAGGAGAATCACTTGAACCTGGGAGGCAGAGGTTGTGGTGAGCCGTGATCATGCCATTGCACTCCAGCCTGGGCAAGAAGAGCAAAACTCCACCTCCAAAAAATGAAAATAAAAAATATATATACAATAATAAATATCTATATCTATCGTTAGGGAGTTTTTGGTATCCTACAATTACTCCTTACGGGTTAAGCTTATTTTATAAAGTACAGAATTTTAACTTCTGACACTTAATTATAATTAATCCCTATTAACCATTCTCCTAGGCAACTAAATGACTAATTGAGAACCTGAGTTAGAATGCAGTTGCTTCAGGTTGTACACTTTAGTATTTTGAACACAGACATTAACAAGTTTTACAGTAAGCCAATTCTTGCTGAGAATTATTTATTCAAACATAAATTCAGGTCATGCCTCTAGGGCATATACAATCTCTAAGATGTATGTATCTCACTAGAAGAAAGGCTGTTGGCCCTAAATATGAGACAGCATGAAGTAGAAAAGAGATATGATTGAGAGAGATTAGAGGGGACAGAAATGCTGACAGTTCTAAGTCACAGCCAGGCATGGAGTCCTAGCTACTCTGGTGGCTGAGGCGAGAGCATTGCTTAAGGCCAAATGTCCAAGGCAGTAGTGTACAGTAATTGCTCCTGTGAACAGCACTCCAGCCAGGGCAACATAGTGAGACCCTGTCTCTTTAAAAAAAAAAAAAAAATTAAAAAGGCTGGTCACAGTGGCTTGTGCCTTTAATCCCAGCTACTCTGGAGGCTGAGGCAGGAGAATCGCTTGAACCTGGGAGGTGGAGGTTGCAGTGAGCCATGATCACCCCACTGCACTCCAGCATGGGCAACAGAACAACACTGTCTCAAAACACACACACACAAAAAAGTAGTGTTCTAAGGCATACCTCCTTGTTGACCTTGGGAACTCTTACAAGGCTCCCCTTTTTTTAGTAGCTGAAGAAGAGGTCTTAAGTGCCTGGCACCCAGCCACCCTTAGCCTCCTAAAGATGTGATTAGGATTAGTTCATTGCCCAAGATTGTTTCATTGGTTTTTGTTTATTTTGAGACAGGGTCTCACTTTGTCACCCAGGCTAGAGTGTAGTGGTGTGATCTCGGTTCACTGTAGCCTTGGCCTCCCAGGTTCAAGCAGTCCTCCTGCCTCAGTCCCACAAGACGGGGCAGGGTGGGGGCAGGCAGCGAGTGGCGGGGGGTTAGCTGTGTTACCCAAGCAGCTAGCCTCAAAATCCTGAGCTCGGGTGATCTACCCCCCTCGGCTTCCCAAAGTGCTAGGGTTACAGGCATGAGGCATCACTCCCAGCTGATTGTTTCTTTTATACAGCTCACCTATTATAAGTTCTCTAACTGGCCTGTACCTTCCCAGAATCACTGGGAAGCTTTTAAAAATTCCGTTGCCCAGGCCATACCCTATATCACTTAAATTGGAATTTCTGAGGATGAGATGGAGGCTTTATGGGATTCCAGTGTACAGCCAAGGCTGCAGATGACGGCTCTTCTAGATCATCTTTTACCTCCCTAGCAGGATTCTCATGGCTTGCTTTGTGTGTGGTGGTATTGCGTTGTGTGCTCTGTTTTTTAATGGGAAGTGTTTTTATAGGTAATACTCAGCTGGCCTTACAGATCATCAAAAGGAATCAGCTGCTCCCTGCAGTGAAAACACACTCTGAAGTGAGAAAGAAGCCAGTGTTTCAGCCTGTCCACCCGATCCAGCCCATCCAAATGCCGGCTTTCACCACTGTGCAGAGAAAGTGATACTTTGCATTTGGAAAACTGTTACCTGAGACCCAGGGGAGTATTTACTGGCTATTTTAGTTGTATCACAGCAGAATGAATAAAAGATGGTGAAGGCTGTTAATTTTGAGACGGTTCTACCCCTGACTTTTTGCCAAAAGCTTACTTAAAATTAAGGATTTACTAAGTCATCATCAGCTGTTTCTCTTTAATTTCAGCCAGACTATTAACTTTGAGCCATTATGTAATATATGCCACAGGCAATTAAAACATGATTTTATCAGAAGGCTTTATAGTCTTTTCTTGGAACTATTAGAGTATTTTAGCATCTGAAGTTTTGTGTTAATGTTTAAAATTGACAAAAAAGAACATCAGCAATAGACAAATAGCCAATCCAGAAGATGACTTAAGGGTGAAGGGGAGGGAGAGCAAGTTGACGTGTTTGGCGTCTGCCACCATGCCCAGCTAATTTTTGTATTTTTAGTAGAGGTGAGGTTTCACCATGTTGGTCAGGCCAGGCTGGTCTCAAACTCTTGACCTCATGATCCACCTGCCTCAGCCTTCCAAAGTGCTGGGATTACAGACGTGAGCCACCACGCCTCACCAACATTTTTAAAAGCTGGACATTGTGGCCCATGCCAGTAGTGCTAGCTATTCCATAGGCTGAGGTGGGAGGATTGCTTGAGCCTAGGAATTCAAGGCTGCGGTGAGCTATGATGGCACCACAGCACTCCAGTCTGAATGACAGAGTGAAACTCTATCTCAAACAAAGACAATGCAGATTTGCTCTAGTAAATTGGGTGTCCCCCTAGTCAAGATGGTGTTTGGTAGATTCATGGAAGCTTGCCATTTAGGAGTATCCCTTAACGTCATACTCTTCACTTCCCTAGTTTGGAGGCACACTAACTGAATCTACATGTTACCTCAGTTTCAGAACTAGCGAGGCAAGAGGTAAGTGTGTAGATAAGCACGAATTTATCTGAAACTTTAGCTGAATTACTCCTTTTTTTTTAGGTGTGTCTTTTTTTTTTTTTTCTTTGAGACGGAGTTTGGCTCTTGTTACCCAGGCTGGAGTGCAATGGTGCGATCTCGGCTTACCGCAACCTCCGCCTCCTGGGTTCAGGCAATTCTCCTGCCTCAGCCTCCCGAGTAGCTGGGATTACAGGCATGCGCCACCATGCCCAGCTAATTTTTTGTATTTTTAGTAGAGACGGGGTTTCACCATGTTGACCAGGATGGTCTCGATCTCTTGACCTCCTTATCTACCCGCCTCGGCCTCCCAAAGTGCTGGGATTACAGGTGTGAGCCACCGCACCCAGCCGGTATTTTTATTTTTTTATAGAGACAGGGTTTCGCTCTTGTTGCCCAGGCTGGATTGCAATGGCACAATCTCGGTTTACTGCAACCTCCGCCTCCCGGGTTCAAGCAGTTCTCCTGCCTCAGCCTCCTAAATAGCTGGGATTATAGGCATGCACCACCATGCCCGGCTAATTTTGTATTTTTAGTAGAGACAGGGTTTCTTCATGTAGGTCAGATTGGTCTCAAACTCCCAACTTCAAGTAATCCGCCCACCTTAGCCTCCCAAAGTGCTGGGATTACAGGTGTGGGCCACTGTGCCCGGCCTACCTGAATTATTCTATTGCTGACAAGAAACAGAACTCAGGTATGATATATATTGGAACTGAGTATTTGTGATTTAGATAGGCATAGCCAACAGACTCAAAGGAGAAAATCTCCTCCTCTTCTTAAACATGGATAGATGTACGGAGGGGCTCCATTGACTGATTGCCACATTGCAGTTGTTTTATACACAGAGTAGATCTTTCCAGGTGGATATAGAAAGCAGACGTAGACTCACTTCCTTGGGCCTCTTAAAGCCCCTTCTAGATGAAAGGAAAGTAAGACCCTTAATCTGCACTGCTGTTGGTTTAAGTCTGCAGTCTCTGCTTTCCCATGCTCCAGACTGACAACACTACTGTGAGACCCACTCAAATGCGCAGAATTGCTTAGTCTGGGCATTTTCTGGAGAATGAGCCCACAGACGTCATAAACTTCCAGGAACTTACATCATCTTGGCAGTATGAAGTAGGAAAAGGCCTATAATTGTACTTCAGAAAAAAATACATCTGCCACGTGGTGGCTCACGCCTGTAATCCCTGCACTTTGGGAGGCTGAGGCAGGAGGATTGCCTGAGCTCAAGAGTCTGTGACCAGCACAAGATACAGGTCATAAAGACCTTGCTGATAAAACAGATTGCAGTAAAGAAGCCGGCTAAGACCCAACAAAACCAAGATGGCGATGAGAATAGCCTCTGGTCGTCCTCACTGCTACACTCCCACCAGTGCCAAGACAGTTTATAAATGCCATGACAGCATGGGGAAGTTACCCTATTGGTCTAAAAACAGGAAGCATGAATAATACACCCTTTGTTTAGCACATCATCAAGAAATAACCATAAAAATGGGCAACCAGCAGCCATTGGGCCGCTCTCCCTATGTAGTGGCCATTCTTTATTCCTTTTTTTTTTTTTTTTTTTTTCTTTTGGGACGGAGTTTCACTCTTGTTACCCAGGCTGGAGTGCAATGGCACGATCTCGGCTCACCGCAACCTCCGCCTCCTGGGTTCAAGCAATTCTCCTGCCTCAGCCTCCTGAGTAGCTGGGATTACAGGCACGCGCCACCATGCCCAGCTAATTTTTTGTATTTTTAGTAGAGACGGGGTTTCACCATGTTAACCAGGATGGTCTCGATCTCTTGACCTTGTGATCCACCCGCCTCGGCCTCCCAAAGTGCTGGGATTACAGGCGTGAGCCACCGCGCCCGGCCTCCTTTTTTTTTTTTTTTTTTTTGAGACAAGAGTCCTGCACTGTTGCTCAGGCTGTAGTGCAGTGGCGCAATCTCAGCTCTCTGCAGTCTCTGCCTCCTTGGGTTCAAGCAATTCTCCTGCCTCAGCCTCCCGAGTAGCTGCTACTACAGGAGTGCGCCACCACACCCAGCTGATTTTTTTGTGTTTTTAGTGGAGACAGGGTTTCACCATGTTGGCCAGGATGGTCTCAATCTCTTGACCTCGTGATCCGCTCACTTCAGGCTACCAATTCCTTTACTTTCTTAATAAACTTGCTTTCACTTTAAGGACTTGCGCTGAATTCTTTCTGAATTCCCTTGGGGTCTAGATCAGGACCCCTTTCCAGTAACAACCCTATCTATACAAATGGCTTTTGGCTGGGTGTGGTTTTTTACACCTGTAATCTCAATACTTTGGGAGGCTGAGGTGGGTGGATCACTTGAGGTCAGGAGTTCGAGACTAGCCTGGCCAACATGGCCAAACCCCTGTCTCTACTAATATATAAAAATTAACTGGGTGTGGTGGTGGGTGCCTATAATCCCAGCTACTCGGAAGGCTGAGGCAGGAGAATTGTTTGAACCTGGGAGGTAGAGGTTCCAGTGAGCCAGGATCGTGCCACACTATACTCCAGCCTGGGCAACAAGACAAGACTGTCTAAAAAAAAAAAGGCTTTAAATGTCACTTTCTAAAGTTTTTCCCGGCTGTTGCCAGTTTCTTTCCCCTTTGTATCTTCCCTGGTACACACAGTTTCTTCTGTGGTATATGGTTTTCTGGAATTTAACAGGTGTGACACTATTGGCATCAGCCTCAAAAGATGGTAACTTATTTGCTGGGGTTTTTGTTCTTTGGTTTTGTTTTTTTGAGAGGGAGGCTCGCTCTGTCGCCCAGGCTGGAGTGCAGTGGTGCCATCTTGGCTCACTGCAACCTCTGCCTCCCGGGTTCAAGCGATTCTCCTGCCTCAGCCTCCTGAGTAGCTGAGATTACAGGTGCCCACGACGACGCCTGGCTAATGTTTGTATTTTTAGTAGAGATGGGGTTTCACCATGTTGGCCAGGCTGGTCTTGATCTCCTGACCTCGTGATCTACCCGCCTCAGCCTCCCAAAGTGCTGGGATTACAGGCGTGAGCCACCGAGCTTGGCTGGTTTTGTTTTTTGAGATATGGTCTTGCTTTGTCACACAGGCAAATGGTGCAGTGGCTCCATCAAGGCTCAGTGCAGCCTGGACCTCTGGGGCTCAAGTGATCCTCCCACCTCAGCCTCCCAAGTAGCTGAGACTACAGGCAGGAGCCACCATGCCCAGTTAAGTTTTGTAGTTTTTATAGAAGCAAGTTTTCATTATGTTGCCCAGGCTGGTCTCAAATTCCTGAGCTGAAGAGCCACCTGCTTCAGCCTCCCAAAGTGCTGGGATCACAGGTGTGAGCCGTTGTGCCTGGCCTTTGCTGGGGTTTTGAATTCTCAGAGCCATTAGCTCTGTTCAAGCTCTACCACTCATTCAGCTGCATCATCTACAATAGGGGACAAAATCTACCTCATTAATTTCTTCACGGACCCAGCAAGTGTCTCCAAAACTGCATGGCATGAACCCCCAGAACAGCTGGAGTAGCCTTCCCTTGTGCCCTCTGGCCCTTACCCCCCTTAATATGACCCCCTACAGAGCTCTGTTGAAGCCATGCCCTTGATTGGAACACAGGCCGGCAACCTTGCATGGCCTTACCCAATGCACTGCCATCTGCCTGCATGTGGCTACCATACACCCTCCACCGCCTCTTTCCTATCAGAGTGCCACCTCTTGTAGTCCCTTTTCTGACTAGTTTTCTGAGAGCCTTGCCCTTACCCAATCTAAGTGACTTTGAGCAAATGACTTCATCTCTTTTGAGGCTTTTTGAACAGTTTGTAAAATGCTTTCTCCAGGGCCTGGTGCTAGGATTAAAATGAGATGAGGAATGCAAAGTATGTCTGGTGAACACGTAATACAGGGGAGTCACTTACCCCTCTTGTTACCGAAAGGGCCTGCCCAGCCCGGTCTCCCTCTATACTTCCTTCATCTGTGAGTCTCTCACTCCTTCCTATTCTTGGAAACCACCTGGAGAAAAGCGACTGATGACGTCATGGACCCTCTAGCCAGACTGTTTGGCCTCAAATCTTGGTTCTCTCACTGAAACAAATTTGATATGAAACTAGTTACTTTAATTCTTTGTGCCTGAGTTTCTTCATCTCTAAAGTAGGGGTATTAATTCATAGGACTAGAATGATGTTTTACTTACGGCATGTGCATTGTACTATTGCTGAAGATGCCTTGAACTCCAAATGTTTGAAAGGGAGCACCATAATTTTCACTATATCATGTAAAAGTGATATCAAAGAAAAGACTTCCCTGAACCACTGACATTATATAATAGAGGTACTGGGGCTGGACAGTGGGGAATGGAGGGGGACTTCTCGAGGTAAATCATCACCGCCTTCACTTTTGTTTTTTGAAACAGGGTCTCACTGTGTTGCCTAGGCTGGCCTCAAACTCCTGGGCTCCAGCGAACCTCCCACCTCAGACTCCCAGTAGCTGGGACTACAAGTGCAAGTCACTGCCCCCAGCCCTCCTGCACTATTGATATGCCTGGTGTCGGGTTCGTTGTTGCTCAACACACAGCGGCATCCTGTGTTCTCATCCTATTCTTTCCTGCCTTGCCAGGATCTCATCTTGTGGTGACAAGAGGTCCCAGGTCTCCTTGCCTCCGATTCCTTCTCTCACTCTTTCTTCCTCACCACAGCCTGTAACTCCCCACAGCACAGCTTTGGCTTCTGCCTAGGGGTGGCTTCAGGAATACCTGAAGGTCTCTTTCCGCCCTTCCCACTTAGCCTTTTGTTTGTTTGTTTATTTATTATTTATTTATTTATTTTTAATCTTTTAAGTAGAGACAAGGTTTCACTAAGTTCCCCAGGCTGGTCTCAAACTCCTGGCCTCAAGTGATCCTCCCACCTGGGCCTCCCAAAGTGCCGGAATTACAGGCATGAGGCACCATACCCAGTTTGGCTATTAATCCCTTCCTTATGCCCCGTTTGTTGCACCAACTGGATTCTCTGCCATCCCCTAAAAGGGGTCCCCATTTTCTTTTTCTTTTTTTTTCTGAAACAGGGTTTCCTCCATTTTGGTCAGGCTGGTCTCGCACTCTTGACCTCATGTGATCCACCCACCTTGGCCTCCCAAAGTGCTGAGATTACAGCGTGAGCCACTGCGCCCGCCCATTTTCTACCCACAGACCTTTGCTTCAGTCTCCTCTGCTGCCTACAGTTTTCCACGGTCCAGTTTTAATGTGTCAACATCCTGGCCATGGCCCTCCTCTGAGGGTTTTCCTCTTATGCCCCCACTCTTCATTTCACACATGCTTACTGAGGGCATGCTCGGGTCCCAGGAGCGTTTTTGTTTGAGCCCCATAGTAACTAGGCAAATCTGCAAGCACGTAGCTTTCGTGACATGTTCTTTGTCGACCGTTTTCTTGCCCCTCCTGGATTGTAAGTACCTTCGAAGACTGGTCGTGCATTATACAGTGTGTGGATTGTTCTAGGTGAACAATAAAGTCTGCTGAACAGAATTTTTGGTGATGTGTCCTTTCTAGGCCTGGCAACGACACCCAGGGCCTACTTCTTTCAAGGTGGGGAAAGACTATTATAAGCCCAAGGTTCACAGGGCCTCAGCATCCTTGACCTCTGAGCCTTTATGGAGTCAGAGTTAAACAGTAGCCCGGGACGGGTGGGTTAGTTGCTGGTCAAAGTCAATCCTCCAAGTCAACTCGGCCCGGCCTAAAGTAACCAAACCCATGAAGAAAGCCTGCAATTTAAAAATTCGTCTTCCTTTCTTCCTGGGAAGGGCTGGGCAGAAATGCAGGCTCCGGGGTGGGAGTGGGGCTGCCACGGGAGGAGGCAGCGAAGTTCATTAGCCCCCTCATTTGGGGCAATAGGAATCCGTGTGGTGACAAACAATTGTCCTGGAGGATTTAGGGGGATTTGGCCAAGTGTCCCTGTGGGCCCCCAGCCTCCTCCTAATCCCGTCCACATTTCAGACTACTTAGGATCGCATTAAATGTCAAAGCCGGCGTTTAGGGAAATATCTACATTTCGTATGCACCGCTCGGGTGAAAAGAAAAGCTGAAACGAACCTCGGAGCATTTGGCGCGAGAGGCGCTCTGTGTGGTCCCGAGTGTGAATGGGGAGGGGGGCGGCGCCCCGGCGGCCTCCCCGCCCAGGAATGCGGGCCTTTCACATGCAGAAACTGCTAAAGCTTTGTTCCCGCCTCGGCCTCCCGGAGGCGCAGAGGCGCCCGGCCGGATTGTCCCCGCCGCATTTGCATGTGAGCGGTCCCGGGTCCCAGTCCCCACCCGCGGCCCTCCCCCACCCCAGCGCGCCGGCCGCGGACTTCTGTCCTCGGGCTGAGGCCGCCCGCAAACGTCCTGTGCTGTCATTTATTTCATCCCGTCTAAAGCCACAAATAGCTACTTTCTGAATGGACGGCCTTTCCCCTGAGGCGCCGGGCAGGTGAACATTTTTTACTCCACACTTAGGACACGGACACGCCGAGTTGTGCTATCCGGAACCACCGCGGTTCCAGCGAGGAAGGGCACGGCGTTGGCTGAGCCTGCCCCGCTCCAGCGTCACACTGATGACCCGCGGCGAGTACCCTGCGTTTGGCGTGACACCAGGGGCCCCAAACTACCCACTACGTGGTTCGTCTTCAGTGACATCCGAGCGACCGCACGTGGCGGGGCGGAAGGGGGACGGGTAATTCACGCACATTTTACGGAAGGAGACACAACCCGGAGGGTTGACGGGCCACCGGGGTCCCTCTCTCAGCAGAGGCGTCGGGAGCGCAGATGCGCGGACGGACGGAGCGACGGGCGCGGCGGCGCTGGACTGACTTTATCGCTGGCGCCGCGCGGGGCTCGGGACGCAGAGCGCCACCTACCGGCGGCACGGTCGGCGCTGCGAGCCCCCGAAGGGCGGGGGACGCTGTCAGGCCCAGGGGCCCTTCAGCTGAGCCTCAGCTGGGGCCCACATCCGGGGCCCGGAGCGCGGCGGAAACGCCCAAGCCCGGCCGCCAGGTACCCGCACGTCTCCACCTGCCACCGCGGCGCCTGCTTCCTTAACTCCATTTCATGTGACTTATTTCCTAATGTATTTTTTTATTTCTTTTACTTTTTATTTATTTCATTTTATTTTGCTTTATTTCATTTATTTCACGTCAATATTTTATTTGGTTTATGGTTTTACTTTATTAATTTTACTTCCTTAATTATATTTTCCCATTTTATTTGTTAATTTTAATGTCTCAGTATTTAATTATTTGTTTCCCTACTTTATTTGTGGGTGAAGGGAAAGGGCCGATACCTTTTTTTCCCTTATTTTTCGTTGTTGTTTTTGGAGACGCTCTGTCGCCCAGACTGGAGTGCAGTGGCTTGATCTTGGCTCACTGTAACCCCCACCTCCTGGGTTCAAGCGATTCTCCCGCCTCAGCCTCCTGAGTAGCTGGGATTACAGGCGCATGCGGTAACACCCACTTGATTTTTGTATTTTTAGTAGAGACGGGGTTTCACCCTGTTGGCCAGGCTGGTCTCGAACTCCTGATCTCAGGTGATCTGCCCGCCTCGTCCTCCCAAAGCGCTGGGATTACAAGCATGAGCCACCGTGCCCTGCCGGCCTCAATCAGATTTTTAAACTCTATCCAGGTGCCTGCTCTAGGCAAGATACCTTGCCCAGTGTATAGGGCAGACGTCAAGAGGATGTGACCACATAGTCGTAGGCTCAAGAGCCCCAAGCCAAACTGAGGGCAACGACAAAGACCCAATAATTCAAAACAGGCTCCATGGAGGAGGTGTCCTTTCAGATGGGCAGATACAAAGGGTTAGGAGGCTGCTTCAAGTGCCTGGACAATAGGGGCCGTGTTCCAGATCAATGCAAGGAAGGAAGGGTTCTGTCACACTGTGGAAGTCTCTTGTGCTGGAGCCAGCTGTCTGCACTTAGAGTTAGGCCAGGTAAGTCTCAGTTCTCATCCCCCAGTGGTTCTGTCGTTTCCATGGGAGGGCCTTCACGGTTGTGACATCCGGCCCCCATACCACGTACAGAATGGTGTGTGTCATGTATTATTTTGGGGCTAGGGAAAGATTATTCCCTGTTTATTTACTATCAGTTCTCTACAAAGCACAATGAATTGCATTTCTGAATATTCACCTTACTTTCCTCCAAACTTTAATTTTGAAAAATATTATGTAGAAAAGGTGGATAGCTGTGCACGGTGGCTCACACCGGTAATGCCAGCACTTTGGGAGGCTGAGGCGGGCAGATCGCCTCAGGTCAGAGTCTCGCTCTGTTGCCCAGGCTGGAGTGCAATGACGCAATCTAGGCTCACTGTAACCTCCACCTCCCAGGTTCAAACGATTCTCCTGCGTAACTGGGATTACAGGTGTGCCTCCTGCGTAACTGGGATTACAGGTGTGCTTCCTGCGTAACTGGGATTACAGGTGTGCCCTACCACGCCCAGCTGTTTGTCTTTTCAGTAGAGGCAGGTTTCACCATGTTGGCTAGGCTGGTCTCAAACTCCTGAACTCAGGTGATCACTCCCCTCAGCCTCCCAAAGTGCTGAGATTACAGGTGTGAGCCACTGTACCAGGCATTTATTTATATATATTTTTTGAGATGGAGTTTCACTCTTGATACCCAGGCTGGAGTGCAATGGCGCGATCTCAGCTCACTACAACCTCTGCCTTCCAGGTTCAAGTGATTCTCCTGCTTCAGCCTCACAAGTAGCTGGAATTACAGGTGTGCATCACCACACCCAGCTAATTTTTGTATTTTTAGTAGAAACAGGCTTTCGTCATGTTGTCCAGGGTGGTCTCAAACTCCCCAGATCAGGCAATCTGCCTGCCTCAGCCTCCCAAAGTGCCAGGATTACAGGCATGAGCCAATGTGCCCAGCCAATTTCCTTATTTGTAAAACAGGATGATAATGATACAGACCTCACAGACGGGTTAATGAAGCTTAAATGAGACTGTATTTGTATAGCTCAAGAAACAGCCCCTAGGACCCAGTAAGTATACACTAGATCAGTGAAAGTTAAATACATTAAGTAAATGCAGGAGCTACCATCAATGCCATGTAGAGATCCTATATCCAGACCTCTTCTGCAGACTTGGAAAGGAAGCAGGATTGGTGCACAGAAAAGTCTTGGGCATTGGGATTAGACACTCCTAATGCCAGCTCTGCTACTCCCTGGCTGTGTGAGCATAGGCTTCTTGGCCTCTGACCTTCAGCTTCCACACCTGTAAAATGAGAGTAATGCCGACTTTGCAGGGCAGTGGTAAGGAAAATAGTTTCCTTAGCCAAGGCTACACGGTAAACAGCCTCTGCTGTTGTCAGAGTGATTCCTGAGGTTTCACATTTTTTGCCTGTGAAAATCCAGTCCATCAGGGATGGCAGCTGCCACAGGTGTAAGGAGTGGGTAAGAGGGGACCTTCCCTGGCCTATCTTCCCTGGATTCCCTGAAGTTTCCAGGCCTTCTTTCCCAGAATGGGGGGAAAATAGGCTTTTTCTTCCTTCTGGCTTTTCATAAGAAATGTGAAAAACCTTGAAAATCTTAAGAGTGGTTTGTTTCATGGATCAAAAACCTGAAGTCATATGCAGCTCCTCAGTTGGCCTGTCAGCCCTTCACAGGCTCCAGAAGTGGGGCAGCTGTTGTGGAACCCAGTATTGCTATCACAATTGTCCCTTCAACTTACAGTGTGATTGATGCTCTATAGAACCCTGAGTATGGGTTTTCTTATCTATCTATCTATCTATCTATCTATCTATCATCTATCATCTATCTATCATCTATCATTTTTTACTACAATCCAGGCTAGACTAATCATGAAAATAGAGAGTAGGATTCTTGGAGGAAATGACAAGCTGTGGTCCCTCCTTCACTGATTCATGCAGTAAAATTCATAGAACAGGCGGGCACGGTGGCTCACACCTATAATCCCAGCACTTTGGGAGGCCAAGGCAAGTGGATCACTTGAGGTCAGGAGTTTGAGACCAACCTAGCCAACATGGTGAAACCTCGTCTCTACTAAAAATACAAAAATTAGCTGGGTATCGTGGTGGGCACCCGTAATCCCAGCACTTTGGGAGGCTGAGGCGGGTGGATCACGAGGTCAAGAGATCGAGACCATCCTGGTCAACATGGTGAAACTCCGTCTCTACTAAAAATATAAAAAATTAGCTGGGCATGGTGGTGCGTGCCTGTAATCCCAGCTACTCAGGAGGCTGAGGCAGGAGAATTGCCTGAACCCAGGAGGCGGAGGTTGCAGTGAGCCGAGATTGGGCCATTGCACTCCAGCCTGGGTAACAAGAGTGAAACTCCGTCTCAAAAAATAAATAAATAAATAAATAAAAATCAAAATTAAAACAAAATTTCCAAAAGAAAAGTCTAGGCCTTTTCTCTTGAAGTTTGGCCTCAGTTTCACCATGTGTATCTGTTTCTGTTGAATCTTTTTTCTTTTTTTTTTTTTTTTTTTTTGAGTAGGCTTGAGCCACCGCACCCGGCTCTTTTGGAAATTTTAACCAGGTTTTTAATAGCTGAGTTTTTTTTCTGTGTTTTGTTTTGAATGAGAGTGAAGTTCTGAAAAGATCAGTAAAAAATGGAAGAAAACGGAGCTAATGGGGGGCCTGGGGCACAGTGAAGCGCTCTCGGGTCCACTGAGTCAAAGGTATAAGAATCAAATTGGAGTGAGGAGCTCATGCCAGAGAAAGCTTAAATGAAATAAGAAAAAAAAAAAAAAAGAAAGAAAGCTGAAGTGGTGGGTTTCCTTTCTTAGGCCAATTAGGTTTTCCTTTGCTGGGAAGGAAAAGGAGCTTTTAAATTTTTGATCTAAAATAGAGGTGAGTTTAGGGTGCCATACGGCTGCATTTTTCAGCCCTCAGAATCCCTTCTGCTTGAAAAAGGCCGTAATTAAGTCTAGTGGCCCCAACTCGACCTGCATAGTCAGTGTTTCTTTTTTTAGAGAGTGATCCTGCTGAATTAAAATTCAATTAATCCAACTTTAAGGGCAAGAAAAACTATTTGTGAAAAATCATTAAACAGCACATAAAACCCTTTGAGGAAGAGTGACTACTAGGAGAAGCACAGCCTGGCTTTTGTTAACGTACTTTGGGCCCAATGAGTTAACTTTTTTAAGGAATTTTAACAAGATAGTGGTCAAAGTGGAATTTGTTCGTGTAGTTTATTTAAGGTTTTACAAGGCCCTGCAAAGAGTCCCTCCCCTAAGTCTGGAAGAGAAGAGTTTGGTAACAACGTGGTGAGAGGTAAAATCTTAGGGGGTGCATTTTTAGACCTGGGAGGAAACAAAATGACTGGCCCAGCTGCTTCAAAAATGTCATGGTCCTGGCCGGGCGAGGTGGCTGACGCCTGTCATCCCACCACTTTGGAAGACTGAGGCAGGTGGATCACCTGAGGTCCGGAGTTCAAGACCAGGCTGGCCAACATGGTGAAACCCCATCTCTACTAAAAATACAAAATTATCTGGGTGTGGTCCCACGCACCTATAATCCCAGCTACTTTGGAGGCTGAGGCAGGAAAATCACTTAGAACCCAGGAGGTGGAGCTTGCAGTGAACTGAGATCGCACCATTGCACTCCAGCCTGGGAGACAGAGTGAGACTCCATCTTAAAAATAAAATAAAATTAGCCAGGCGTGGTGGCTCAAGCCTGTAATCCTAGCACTTTGGGAGGCCGAGGCGGGTGGATCACGAGGTCAAGAGATCGAGACCATCCTGGTCAACATGGTGAAACCCCGTCTCTACTAAAAATACAAAACATTAGCTGGGCATGGTGGCGCGTGCCTGTAATCCCAGCTACTCAGGAGGCTGAGGCAGGAGAATTGCCTGAACCCAGGAGGCGGAGGTTGCGGTGAGCTGAGATCATGCCATTGCACTCCAGCCTGGGTAACAAGAGCGAAACTCCGTCTCAAAAAAACAAATACATAAATAAATAAATAATAAAATTATCTATGGCCATACCACCCTTAAAAAAATAAAAGAAAAATAAAAATTAATTTTTTTTAAAAAAGTCAGGGTCCTGAAAGAAAAAGGAAGGCTGGAGAACTGCCACAGATGAAAGGAAACTGAAGAGACTTGACTGAATGTAGCATGTGATTGATCATGGATTGGATCCTGGGAAGGGAGAAACAGATTTGTCTAAAAAGGACAAATTTGGGACAATGGATTAGATAATGGTATTATAGCAGCACTTAATTTCCTGACTTGGAGAACTGTACTTTTTTTTTGAGACGGAGTCTCGCTCTGTCTTCTAGGCTGGAGTGCAGTGGCGTAATCTTGGCTCACTGCAACCTCCACCTCCCGGGTTCAAGTGATTCTCCTGCCTCAGCCTCTCAAAGTGCTGGGATTACAGACATGAGCCACCATGCCTGGCCCAGTGCTTTTTAGATAGAGACTTTTATGATGATAAAGATTTACTTATTTATATGTGAGAAATTAGTGAGCAGGAGAATGTCATGTGAGGTTCAGTGTCTTCAGTAGCCATTCTTTATTCCTTTACTTTCTTTCTTTTTTTTTTTTTGAGACAGAGTCTCACACTATCGCTCGGGCTGGAGTGCCTTAGCGCAATCTCAGCTCACTGCAATCTCTGCCTCCTGTGTTCAATCAATTTTCCTGCCTCAGCCTCCCAAGTAGCTGGGACTACGGGCACGTGCCACCACACAGGGCTCTTTTTTTTTTTTTTTGTATCTTTAATAGAGACAGGGTTTCACTGTGTTAGCCAGGATGGTCTTGATCTCCTGACCTCGTGATCCACCCACCTCGGTCTTCCAAAGTGCAGGGATTATAGGCGCGAGCCACCGTGCCCAGCAAGAGCTGTACTTTTGTTGTATGAGAAATGACCATGGTCTTAGGAAATGCACAAGGAAACGATTCCACTTAGAGGGCATTGGCAGGCGTGCTGGTTCAGGCCTGTAATCCCAGTACTTTGGGAGGCTGAGGTGGGCAGATCACCTGAAGTCATGAGTTCAAGAAATAGAAGGGCACCATATCTACAACTTTACTCCCAGATGGTTCAAGAAAGATAGTATATGTGTGTATAGATATATATCCACCCACATATAATACACACATGTGTACATATCCCAACATACATACTGTGTACATGTAATAAATGTATATAATATCTAGACATAGTAATATATATGCAAATACATGGGAGAGAAGAAGTGACAGTGCAAATTGGGCAAGTGTTAATATTTGGGGACTCCAGGTTAAGGATATATTGGAGTTCTTTGATACTATTGCAATTTTTTCTCTACATTTGAAATTATTTCATTATACAAAGTAAGCTAATATAAAAATAAGTAAAACTAAATAAATTTAAGAGAGATAAAAGCTTTAAAAAAAAAAAAAAAAAAAAGCCAGGCCTGGTGGCTCATGCTGGTAATCCTAGCACTTTGGGAGGCTGAGGCATGAAGATCATTTGAGGCCAGGAATTCAAGACCAGCCTGGTCAGCATAGTGAGACCCTCATCTCTATTAAATAAATAAACAAACAAATAAAAAAGAAACCTTTTTTTTTTTTTTTTTTTTTTTTGAGACGGAGTTTCACTCATGTTACCCAGGCTGGAGTGCAATGGCGCGATCTCGGCACACCGCAACCTCCGCCTCCTGGGTTCAGGCAATTCTCCTGCCTCAGCCTCCTGAGTAGCTGGGATTACAGGCACACGCCACCATGCCCAGCTGAATTTTTGTATTTTTTTAGTAGAGACGGGGTTTCACCATGTTGACCAGGATGGTCTCGATCTCTTGACCTCGTGATCCACCCGCCTCGGCCTCCCAAAGTGCTGGGATTACAGGCTTGAGCCACCGCGCCCGGCCATAAAAAAGAAACCTTTAAAAAAAGAAAGAACAAAAAGAAGGTAGAGGGAAATAAACAATCTGTGACTTTTTTTTTCCCCGAGATGGATTCCCACTCTGTCGCCAGGCTGGAGTGCAGTGGCACGATCTCAGCTCACTGCAACCTCTGCCTTCCGGGTTCAAGCGATTCTCCTGCCTCAGACTGTGACCAGCCTGGCCAACATAGTAAAACCCCATCTCTACTCAAAGTACAAATTAGCCGGGCATGGTGATGGGCACCTATAATCCCAGCTACCCAGGAGGCTGAGGTCGGAGAATCACTTAAACTTGGCAGGCAGAGGTAGCAGTGAGCTGAGATCCTGCCACTGCATTCCAGCCTGGGCAACAGAGCAAGATTCCGTCTCAAAATAATTTTAAAAAGAAGAAGAATTAAGAATCACCCCAAAGAGGCTTTAGCCAAACTAAGAAGACCTAAGGCACTTGCTTGCAGTAATTGAAAACTGACGGTCATCCATGTATCCAGCAGCTAGCATTCAATAGTTATTGAAAACCCCTAGGGCCCAGACCAGAGTTTGTGACTTAGCTCCTGCCTCCAAGGAACTGGCAGGATTTTTTTGTTTTTGTTTTTGTTTTTGAGATGGAGCCTTGTTCTGTCGCCCAGGCTGGAGTGCAGTGGTGTGATCTTGGCTCACTGCAACCTCCGCCTCCCAGGTTCAAGCGATTCTCCTGTCTCAGCCTCCTACGCAACTGGGACTACAGGCATGTGCCACCATGCCGAGCTAATTTTTGTATTTTCGGTAAAGATGGGGTTTCACCATATTGGCCAGGTTTGTCTCGAACTCCTGACCTCATGATCCACCCGCCTCAGCCTCCCAAAGTGTTGGGATTACAGGTGTGAGCCACCACACCCGGCCGGAACTGGCAGTTTTATGCAAGAGGCCAACACACACAAAATTATTGCAGTGTCCACAAGAACTATAATGGCAGCATGAATGTAGGAGTGTGCATCTCAGTCTGGGGAGGAAACCTGCCAGAAACAACTTACTTCCCAGATGTGACACTGAAAGTAGGTTTTGAAGGCTGATAGGAGTCAGAGAAGGGAGTTGTGAGCCACGGTAGAGGAGATGGTCTGCAAAGCACAGAGGTCAGACACAGGACGCAACAGCCAAGCAGCATTTCAGCAAGGGCACATTAAGCAAAGTGGGATCTGAAAAGCATCAGGCAGGAGGTGGGACAGGTGAGTCATGGCCGAAAGGCTTAAGGAGGCTAGAGTTTCTTAGCTAGGATTTGAAGGAGGCTGCTAAGGATTCGTAAAAACCACGTATAGACAAACAGAGGGACACAGCACAGAGGTCAGGAATGAGCAAATCCCAAGGCTGAAGGGATGGTAAACACTATGGAGCCTGGGAGTCTGCACTAGGTGCAGTTGTGCAAGGTGTTTGCTCCTCACCTGAGCCTGCAGGATTTCACAGAGGCCTCAGCCTATAGTCCCACGGTTAGGGGCAACCCAGAAAACAGAAATTACACTTTTTTTTTCTAGACAGAGTCCTGTTCTGTCACCCAGGCTGGAGTGCAATAGTGTGATCTCGGCTCACTGTAACCTCCACCTCCCCTCCCGGGTTCAAGCAATTCTCCTGCCTCAGCCTCCCAAGTAGCTGGGATTACAGGTATATGCCACCACACCTGGCTAACTTTTGTATTTTTTTAGTAGAGACAGGATTTCGCCATGTTGGTCAAGTTGGTCTCGAACCCTTATCTCAGGTGATCTGCCTGCTTCGGCCCCTAAAATGCTGGGATTACAGGTGTGAGCCACCTCGCTGGGATTACAGGCATGAGCCACTGCACCCAGCCTGACTTTATATATTTATAACAGAGAAATTTAGTGGGGAGATTTTGTTGGGTAAGCAATGGAATCAAGAGGCTAGCTAGAGCAGGAAGCTGCTGCCACTCCTGGGCTGAAAGGTTAAGGGAGGAAGTGATGTCACCAGAATCCAGGGGTTGAGGTCAACTGCTGGAACCTGAAGTCACAACAGATCTGGAACACATATGGAACTGGAGCCACGGAAGAGATGCAGCCACTGCTGAAGACTGGAGTTGCTACCAAGGCAGAAGGAGGAGAGAGTACCCTGGCTTTTCCCTTCTCACCCTCTAGTCAACTGCCAGCCTCCTATTGGCTAAACCCAGCCAAAGCCAACTGACATAGGAACTGAGGGAGTATAACTGAGGCTCAGGCCCACTGGGATCCAGGATAGAGCAGGAGAAGGGCTGGAATGGATCTGAGGGCACCCAGGCCCAGAAGCAGTCCAGATGGGAGCTATTTTCAGTCCTAGATGTAAATTGGGCAGTCTTTTCTATCCATGTATCAGCACTGACCCATTCAATTCCCCAGTGTTCTTCAGCTCAGGAAATGGTGCCACCACATATCCAGGTGCTCAGGTAAAAGCTCTGGAGTCAGGCTGGGTGCAGTGGCTCACACCTGTAATCCTAGCACTTTGAGAGGCCAAGGCGGGCAGATCATGAGTTCAGGAGATCAAGACCATCCTGGCCAACGTGGTGAAAACCTGTCTCTACTAAAATACAAAAAAATTAGCCAGGTGTGGTGGTCTGTGCCTGTAGTCCCAGCTACTCGGGAGGCTGAGGCAGGAGAATTGTTTGAACCCGGGGGATGGAGTTTGCAGTGAGCCAAGAACCCGCCATTGCACTCCAGCTTAGGCAATAGAGTGAGACTCTGTCTCAAAAAACGAAACAGAACTCTGGAGTCAACCCCACTCACAGCTTTTCTTTCTTTTTTTTTTTTCTCCCGGAACAGAATCTCACTCTGTCACCCAGACTGGAGTTCAGTGGCGTGATCTTGGCTCACTGCAACCTCTGCCTCCTGGGTTTAAGTGATTCTCCTGCCTCAGCTTCCCGAGTAGCTGGGACTACAGGCATGTGCCACGACACCCAGTTAATTTTTGTATTTTTGGTAGAGACAGGGTTTCACCATATTGGCCAGGCTGGCCTTGAACTGCTGACCTTGTGATCTGCCCGCCTCAGCCTCCCAAAATGCTGAGATTACAGTCATGAGCCACCGTGCCCAGCCCCACTCGCACCTTTTGACATCTGTCTTTCATCCAACTCATCAGCAAATCCTAACGGCTCTATTTTAAAAACATTATGTATTTCATTAATTTGAAGAGGCACATTTTTCACTTGGCATTTCTGAAGTTGGGATGATTTTTCAGAGGATTACACTAGTGGGTTTTTCTTTGTGTGGTGGTAATGATGGTATGTGCTTCCATTATTGATTGCTTCTAAACAAACCATTTGAGAACTGATCTGCATAAAACAACCACCATTTTACCTTGCTCACAGGTTTTGTGGGTCTGGAATTCAGAGAAGGCACAGCAAGAAATATTTGTCTCAGCTTCACAATGCCTGGAATCTTAGCTGATGGCTGGGATGACTGTGACGGCTGGAGGCTAGAGTCATCTGGAAAGGACTACTCACAGGTCTGGCCCCTTGGTTGGGATGACATGAATAGCTGGTGCTCGCTGGCTGGCTATCTACCTGCCTATCTATCCATCGTTCTGTATTCTCAGAACTTCTCCATGGGGACTGTCCACATGGCCTCTATATTACGGCAGCTCATGGTTCTGAGGGCCAGTGTCCCAGTTATTCTGATTGAACTGTTATCATAAAATGCCATAGACTAGGTAGCCTGTAAACAACAGAAATTTACTTCTCACTGTTCCGAAGGCTAGGAAATCGAAGATAAGGTACCTGTAGATTTGGTTTCTCATAAGAGCCTGCCTTCATAGAAGGCATCTTCTCATTGTAACCTCACATGGCAGAAGGGGTGAGGGGTCTCCCTCAGGTCTCTTTTATGAAGACACTAATCCCATCATGAGGGCTCCACTGTCACCTCCCAAAGTCCCCACCACCTAACACCAACACCTTGGAGGTTAGGATTTCAACATATGAATTCTGTGGAGACACACAAACATTCAGACCATAGCGCCCAGTGAGCAAGACCAAAGTTTGCCTCAGAGGTCACGTCGCATCACTTCCACTGTACTCTGCTGCTTGAAGCAGTCATAAGCTCACACAAATTTTAGGGGAAGGCCCACAGACCCCTGACCTCTCCATAAAAGGTGTGTCAAAAAATTTGGGGCTATGTTTTAAAACTGTCATAGTGTATTTTAAAATTAGTGGGGTCTTAGAGTCCACAAAATATGGTATCTTCAATTTGAGCACCCCTTACAACCTCTACTGTTAACACCCCGGTCCAAGCTATCATTGCCTCCATGTGCCTCAGTGATTCCACTCCAACCCTCCTAGCCACCCTCACCATCTATTCTCTACACAGTAGCCAGAGTGATCCTTTTAAAACATAAATCATGGGCCGGGCACAGTGGTTCACGCCTGTGATCCCAGCACTTTGGGTGGGCAGATCACCCAAGGTCAGGGATTTGAGACCAGCCTGACCTACATGGAGAAACCACAGCTCTACTAAAAATAGGAAAAAATTGCCGGGCATGGTGGTGCATGCCTATATTCCCAGCTACTCAGGAGGCCGAGGCAAGAGAATTGCTTGAACCTGGGAGGTAGAGGTTTTGGTGAGCCAAGATCAAGCCATTGCACTCCAGCCTAGGCAACAAGAGTGAAACTCCATCTCAAAGAAAACATATAAATCATGGCTGGGCATGGTAGCTCACGCCTGTAATCCTAGCACTTTGGGAAGCCAAGGCGGGAGGATCACGAGGTCAGGAGTGGGAGACCAGCCTGGCAAATACGGTGAAACCCCATCTCTACCAAAAATATAAAAATTAGCTGGTCTTGGTGGCACGTGCCAGTAGTCCCAGCTACTCAGGAGGCTGAGGCAGGAGAATGGCTTAAATCCTGGAGGCAGAGGTTGCAGTGAGCCGAGATCACACCATTGCATTCCAGCCTGGGTGACAGAGTGAGACTCTGTCTTAAAAAAAAAAAAGAAAATCCAAAGTTCTAACTTGAACTTATAAGGCCCTATATAATCAAACCCCTGACTTAATTTTTTAATTTGTATTTATTATTATTATTATTATCTTTTGAGACAGTGTCTTGCTCTGTCCCCCAGGCTGGAGTGCAGTGTTGCGATCTCGGCTTGCTGCAGCCTCTGCCTCCCGGGTTCAAGTGATTCTTCTGCCTCAGCCTCCTGACTAGCTGGGATTACAGGCATGTGCCACCATACCTGGCTAATTTTTGTATTTTTAGTAGAGATGGGGTTTCATCATATTGGTCAGGCTGGTCTCGAACTCCTGACCTTGTGATCCACCTGCCTTGGCTTCCGAAAGTGTTGGGATAACAGGTGTGAGCCACCGTGCCCGGCAAACCCCTGACTTTACATCTGACCTTACTTCCTGCCAGTTTGCCCCCCTGTTCATCCCATTCTTTCACTAACAACATTGCTGTTTCTCAAAGGAATCTATCATATTCCCACCTCGGGGTGTTTTAATGTGTGGTTCCCTCTTTCTGTTACTCTTCTCCCCTAGGTATCTACATAATATCCTTTACTTCATTCTGGTCTCTACTCAGATGTCATCTCTTCAGACAGGCCTTCCTTAAGCTCTCCATCCAAAAACAGCACACTCAGCTCTGTCATTCTGTCCCCACACCCAGGAAGGCTTTGCTGTGCTTTGCTTTACAGCATTGATCACAAAAGGCTAATCTGCTCCACATTCATGTACATGTGCATTGCCGGTCTCCACCTTCAAGGGAGGGACTGTTTTGTTCACTGCTCCTTTCCCAAAGCCTGATATATGGTAGGTGCTCAATAAATACTCATTGAATTAATTCACTCATTGCCTCATTTCCTCACTGTGTAACCTTGGGCAAATCACTTCTCAAGCTATGACCCAAGCAGGTTGGTAGCTGCTGTTCCTGCAGGGTCTCACTCACATGATCATGAGCTGGTCAGCTGTCTGTGGGGAGATGGAGGTAACTGGGCCACATGTCTTTCATCCTCCAGCAAGGTAGCCCAGGTGATCACACAGGTTGAAGAGCAGCAAGAAGGAAACTCCACATTCTCTTCTGCCTGTGTCCTGTTTGCTATTGTTTCATTGGCCAAAGCAAGTCATGTGGCCCTTCCCAGAGTCAGGGTGAGAGGGCACTGTCAAAGGCAAGCATACAGGGAGGCGTAGACAAATAGGGGGCCACTATTACAACAGTTTACCCCAACAGCTAATTTCAGAAGCGTACTAGCTTGAGAGCCACAAAGGTGGGAGGTGGCAAGGAGGAAAAACAATTTCTGACCCAGCGTTCTGGAAAAAGCAGTGGACTTTGAGTCAGCCTTTTAAGGATAGGTGAGTTTGGATGGATGGGGCTAGAAGGTAAGTGCATTTCAGATGGCATGCAATCAAAGTGTTTAGAGGAAAGAGCAGCAGTAGTAAAATTTTTTTTTTTTGAGTCAGAGTCTCACACTGTCGTCCAGGCTGGAGTGCAGTGGTGTGACCTCGGCTCACTGCAACCTCTGCCTCCCAGATTCAAGCATTTCTCCTGCCTCAGCCTCTGGAGTAGCTGGGATTACAGGTACCCGGTACCACACCCAGCTAATTTTTTGTATTTTTAAGAGAGACGGGGTTTCACCATGTTTGTCAGGCTGATCTCAAATGCCTGACTTCGCGATCCACCCACCTCAGTCTCCCAAAGTGCAGAGATTACAGGAGTGAGCCACCGTGGCTGGCCTGCATCATTAGTGATAATAATACCACTTCTGAGCTTGCTTATTTATTGTTACTATTATTTATTTTATTTTTTTTTTATTTTTTGAGACAGGGTATCCCTTTGTCTCCCAGGCTGGAGTGCAATGGCGTGATCTTGTTGATTTGTTTAGGTTCCTTATAGGTTCTGGATATTAGATCTTTGTCAGATGCATAGCTTGCAAATATTGTCTTCCATTCTGTAGATTATCTGTTTACTGTGTAATAGTTTCTTTTGTGTGTGGAAGCTCTTTGGTTTAATTAGGTTCCACTTGTCAACTTTTGTTTTTGTTGCAATTGCTTTTGGAGTCTTTGTCACAAAATCTTTGCCAAGGTCTGTGTCCAGAATGGTATTTCCTAGATTTTCTTCTAGAGTGTGTATAGTTTTGAGTTTTACATTTATGTCTTTAATCCATCTTGAGTTGGGAAGAAAGGGGTCCATTTCACTCTTAGGCATAAGGCTAGCCAGTTATCCCAGCACTGTTTATTGAATGGGAAGTCCTTTCCTATTGCTTGTTATTGTCGACTTTGCTGAAGAGCAGATAGTTGCAGATGCGCAGCTTTCTATCTAGGTTTTCTATTGTGTTCCATTGGTCTATGTGTCTGTTTTTGTGCCAGTACCACACTGCTTTGCTTACTGTAGCCTTGCAGTCCTGTTTGAAGCTGCGTAGTGTAATGCCTCTGGCTTTTCTTTTTTTTTTTTTGGAGACAAAGTCTCACTCTGTTGCCCAGAGTGAAGTGCAGTGGTGCAGCCTCAGCTCATTGTAACCTCTGCCACCTGGGTTCAAGCAATTCTCCTGCCTCAGCTTCCAAAGTAGCTGGGACTACAGGTGCATGCCACCACACCCAACTCACTTTTTATTTTTAGTACACAGGTATTTCACCATATTGGCCAGGCTGGTCTCTATCTCCTGATCTAATGATCTGCCTGCCTCGGACTCCCAGAGTGCTGGGATTACAGGCGTCAGCCACCACGCCTGGTCCAGCTTTGTTTTAAAATCACTCTCATTTAATTTTTATAATCACCCACAGTACTAGGTTCCATTTTTAGCTCTCTATATATTTTTTCCTTTTTTTTTTTTTTTTTTTTTGAGATGAAGTCTTGCTCTGTTGTCCAGGTTGGAGTGCAGTGGTGCAATTTTGGCTCACTGCAACCTCTGCCTCCTACGTTCAAGTGATTCTCCTGCCTCAGCCTCCCAAGTATCTGGGATTACAGATGTGCACCACCATACTCAGCTAATTTTTGTATTTGTAGTAGAGACAGGGTTTCATCATGTTGACCAAGCTCTTATCAAATTCCTGATCTGCCTGTCTCAGCCTCCCAAAGTTATCTGCCTGCCTCAGCCTCCCAAAGTGCTGGGATTACAGGTGTGAGCCACTGCTCCTGGCTGCAATCTTGAGCAAGAAGAACAAACATGGAAGTATCACACTATCTGATTTCAAAATATACTGCAAAGCGATAGCAATTAAAACAGCATGGTACTGGCATAAAAACAGATATATAGACCAATGGAACACAATACAAAGCCAAGAAACAAATCCATGAGTTTATGCTCAAGTAATCTTCAACAAAGGTGCCAACATCACACAATGGGGAAAGGACAGTCTCTTCAATAAATTACGTTGGGAAAAGTGAATGTTTAGAGGCAGAAGAATGAGATTGGAGCTTTACAGCAAACACAAAAATCAACTCAAGGCCACACAGTGGCTCATGCTTGTAATCCCAGAACTTTGGGAGGCCAAAGTGGGCAGATCACGAGGTCAGGAGTTCAAGACCAGCCTGTTCAATATGGCGAAACCATGTTTCTACTAAAAAATACAAAAATTAGGCCAGGTGCAGTGCCTCATGCCTATAATCCCAGCACTTTGGGAGGCCAAGGTGGGCGGATCACCTGAGGTCAGGAGTTCGAGACCAGCCTCACCAACATGAAGAAACCCTATCTTTCCTAAAAATACAAAATTAGCTGGGCACAGTGGCACATGCCTGTAATCCCAGCTACTCAGGAGGCTGAGGCAGGGGAATCGGTTGAACCTGGAAGGCAGAGGTTGTGGTGAGCCGAGATGGCGCCATTGCACACCAGCCTGATTAACAAGAGTGGAACTCCGACTCAAAAAAAAATTGGCTGGGCCCGGTGGCTCAAGCCTGTAATCCCAGCACTTTGGGAGGCCGAGGCGTGTGGATCATGAGGTCAAGAGATCGAGACCATCCTGGTCAACATGGTGAAACCCCGTCTCTACCAAAAATACAAAAAATTAGCTGGGCATGGTGGTGCGTGCCTGTAACCCCAGCGACTCAGGAGGCTGAGGCAGGAGAATTGCCTGAACCCAGGAGGCAGAGGTTGCGGTGAGCCGAGATCGCGCCATTGCACTCCAGCCTGGGTAACATGAGTGAAACCTCGTCTCAAAAAAAAAAATTAGCCAGGCATGGTAGCACATGCCTGTAGTCCCAGCTACTCGGGAGGCGGAGGCAGGAGAACCACTTGAACCCAGGAGGTAGAGGTTGCAGTGAGCCAAGATTGTGCCGCTGCACCCCAGCCTGGGTGACAGAGTGAGATTCCACCCAAAAAAAAAAAAAAAAAAAAAACAACTCAAAACTGATTAAAGACTTAAAACATAAAACCAAAAACTACAAAACTATTAACAAGAAGCAGGGAAAAAGCTTCTTGACATTGGTTTGGACAGTGATTTTTTGGGATATGACCCCAAAACAACAGACATCAAAAGCAAAAACAGACAAATAAAATTGCATCAAACTAAAAAGCTTCTGCGTAGCAAAGGAAACCAACAACGGAGTTGAAGAGAACCTATAGAATGGGAGAAAATATTTACAAACCATACACACAATAAGAGTTAATATCTAAGATATATTAAAAAACTCAAGTAGTTCAACAGCAAGAAAACAAATAACCCAATCAAAAAATGAGCAAAGGGGCCAGGGCGGAGGTGGGTGGATCACCTGAGCTCTCCTTTTTTTCTGAGACAGGGTCTTGCTTTGTCACACAGATTGAAGTGCAGTGGTGCAAACCCTGCTCACTGCAGCCTCAACCTCCCAGGCTCCATCAATCCTTCTGCCTCAGCCTCTGAAGTAGTTGGGACTACAGGTGCGTGCCACCACACTGGCTAATTTTTGCATTTTTTTGTAGAAACAGGATTTCACCATGTTGCCAAGGCTGGTCTTAAACTCTCAGGCTAAAGCAATCTGCCCACCTCATCTTCCCAAAGTGCTAGGATTACAGGCATGAGCCACTGTGACCAGTCGACGTGGTAATTATCTTACAACGTATAGATATATCCAAAAATAAAACAAGGTGTTGTTAGCCAGGCATGGTGGCATACACCTGTAGTCCCAGCTACGCCCGGGAGGTAGAGGCTGCAGTGAGCTATGATTGTGTCACTGTACTACAGCTTGGGCAACAGAGGGAGACCCTATCTTTTTTTTTTTTGAGACTGAGTCTTGCTCTATCACCCAGGCTGGAGTATAGTGACATGATCTTAGCTCACTGCAGCCTCTGCCTCCCTCCCCAAGCAATTCTCCTGTCTCAGCCTCCTGAGTAGCTGGGACTACAAGCATGCAGCATCACACTCAGCTAATTGTTGTATTTTTAGTAGAGATAGGGTTTCACCACATTGGCCAGGCTGGTCTTGAACTCCTGACCTCAGGTGATCTGCCCACCTTAGCCTCCCAAAGTGCTGGGATTACAGACACAAACCACCACTGCACTCAGCCTGGGAGACCCTATCTCTAAGGAGAAAAACAAAACTGTCTGTATTCACAACATGACTTTCTTTTGGTAGGGCCCAGGGGACGAGGGTGGGGGCGACTGAGGAATGGAGTCTCACTCTGTCACCCAGGCTGGAGTGCAGTGGTGTGATCTCAGCTCACCGCAACCTCCGCCTCCCAGATTCAAGCGATTCTCCTGCCTTGCCACCAGAGTAGCTGGGACTACAGGCATGTAACATAATGCCTGGCTAATTTTTTGTTTGTTTGTTTCTTTGAGACAGAGTCTTGCTCCGTTGCTCAGGCTGGAGAGCAGTGGTGCCATCTCAGCTCACTGCAACCTCCATTTCCCAGGTTCAAGCAATTCCCTGCCTCAGCCTCCGGAGTAGCTGGGATTATTACAGTCGCCCACCCAGCTAATTTTTGTAATTTTAGTAGAGATGGGGTTTCACCATCTTGGCCAGGCTGGTCTTGAACTGCTGAACTCATGATCTACCTGCCTCATCCTCCCAAAGTCCTGGGATTACAGACGTGAGGCACTGCTCATGACCTTTTTTTCTTTCTTTTTTTTTCCCGGAGACAGAGTCTTGCTCTGTTGCCCAGGCTAGAATGCAGTGGTGTGATCTCAGCTCACTGCAACCTCCGCCTCCTGTGTTCAAGCGATTCTCCTGCCTCAGCCTCCCATGTAGCTGGTATTACAGGTGCCTGCCACTGTGCCCACCTAACTTTTGTATTTTTAGTAGAGACAGGTTTCACCATGTTGTCCAGCCTTGTCTGAAACTCTTGACCTCAGGTGATCTGCCTGCCTCGGCCTCCCAAAATGCTGGGATTACAGGTGTGAGCCACTGTGCCTGGCTGATTATTGTTTTTCTCTTTGAGACAGTATCCTGCTCTGTTGCCCAGGCTGGAGTGCAGTGGCACAATCACAGCTCACTGCAGCCTCGACTTTCCAGGCTCAAGTGATCCTCCTGCCTCAGCCTCCTAAGTAGCTAGTACTACTGGCATGTGCCACCACACCTAGCTAATATATATATATATATATATATATTTTATGATTTTATTTTTTTTTTTTTTTTTTTTTGTAGGGATGGAGGCTTGCCATGTTACCCAAGCTAGTCTCAAACTCCTGGCCTCAAGAAACCCTTCTGCCTTGGTCTTCCAAACTGCCAAGATTACAGGCATGAGACAGTGTGCCCTCATATATACCTTATTAATTACACTTCAGTAAAGCTTGAAAAAAAATTAAAAATAAGGCCGGTTGGCCTGGTGCAGTGGCTCATGCCTGTAATCCCAGCACTTTGGGAGGCTGAGGCAGGCAGATCACCTGAGGTCAGGAGTTCAAGACCAGTTTGACCAACATGGAGAAACCCTATCTCTACTAAAAATACAAAAGTAGCTGGGTATGGTGGCACGTCTGTAATCCCAGCTACTTGGGAGGCTGAGGCAGGAGAATCTCTTGAACCCAGGAGGGGGAGGTCACGGTGAGCCCCAGTGAGCCGAGACTGCAGCATTGGACTCCAGTCTGGGCAATAAGAGTGAAAATCCATCCCAAAAAATAAAAATTAAAAAAATAAAATAACAAGACCGGCTGCAGTGGCTCACGCCTGTAATCCCAGCACTTTGGGAGGCTGAGGTGGGCAGATCACCAGGTCAGGAGTTTGAGACCAGCCTGGACAATATGGCTAAAAATACAAAAATTAGCTGGACGTAGTGGCAGGCACCTGTAGTCCCAGCTACTCAGGAGGCTGAGGCAGGAGAATCACTTGAATCTGGGAGGTGGAGGTTGCAGTGAGCCGAGATCATGCCACTGCACTCCAGCCTGAGGGACAGAGCAAGACTCTGTCTCAAAAAAAAAAAAAAAAAAAAAAAAGGTGATTAACAGTAACCACAAAAAAAGAAAAAATAAATAGGTTGGGTTTGGTGGCTCATGCCTGAAATCCCAGCAATTTGGGAGACCAAGGTGAATGAATCACTTGAGGCCAGTAGTTCAAGACCAGCATAGCCAACATGGCAAATCCATCTTTACTAAAAATACAAAAATTACTTGGGCATGGTGGTGCATGCCTTTAATCCTAGCTACTTGGGAGGCTGAGGCATGAGAATCTCTTGAGGCTGGGAGGCAGAGGTTGCAGTGAGCTGAGATCATGTCACTGCACTCCAGTCCAGATGACAGAGCAAGACCCTGTTTCAGAAAAAGAAAAAAAAAGTCTCCACCAAGACTTTTTTTTTGTGCAGGCTGGTTTCAAACTCCTGAACACAAGCAATCCTCCTTCCTTTGCCTCCCAAAGTGCTGGGATTACAGATATGAGCCACTGTGCCTGGCCAATGAAGCTGTTTTTTTTTTTTTTGTTTTTTTTTTTGGGACGGAGTTTCGCTCT